>NC_045989.1:15572527-15872527 GCF_010909765.2 Amblyraja radiata | reverse complement strand
TGACGGAAGCGTGGCTGCCAATCTGCGCCTACGGCCCCTCCGACCACCACCAATAACTCACACACATTCACACACAGGCAAAGGTGGGTGAAGTGTCTTGCCCAAGGACACAACGACAGTATGCACTCCAAGCGGGATTCGAACCGGCTACCTTCCGGTTGCCAGCCGAACACTTAGCCCATTGTGCCATCTGTCGTCCCAAACATGACATCTCAAGTCTAATATTCAATGCTCAATTGATTTTTAAATTAACTTGAATATATCTTTGTTTTGCAGTTACGTGGGCTTGAAGATGTCAGAGAATTCCAGCGATAGTGAATCCTCTTGTGGTTGGACCATAATTAACCATGAAGTAAACTATTTTTCTCCAGTTTTACCTCTTTAACTGTATAAATAATACTTAAGCGTGTGTCAATTCGTACCTTTAAAGAACTGAACATTTTTTTAAATAAAAGGAAGAAAAACATTACAATTTTATTGCACAAAAAGGAATTTCCTTTGTGTACCAATAATGGTCTCATCATCTCGGTCTTTACTAAATAGATATGCTATTTTAGTGCATGCAAGTCGAAATGGAAAATATTTTCACACTGCCTTTCCAAGATGGCCATTTTTGTCTTCATAGAGTTGGTGTTGATATTGAAGTCATGCCAACATTTAACTGACTAAACTTAATTACTGTTGAGAGATAATGGGTCACTTTCTTGAACCTCTGCAATCAATGTAAATAAGGTACCCCATTGTGGTGTTAGGTTGTGTCCTCAAAGATTCTGATGGGTAATAATAAGGAATTGACAGTATATGATACTGATACATGGTAGGGTTAGTATGAGGAAGGATAGGACAAGTGCTTTGAACCATGTATTTGTTATTCTTGTCTGGATAATAGATGACATCTTATATTTTATACGTCTTGCTGTCATGATAGGCAGAGGATGGGGGTTGTAAACATTACACATGTTGCATGAGGTGCCACTGCACCGATTGTGAAACTATTGAACCTCTTAAGTGTTGTTAGATTTGCAATTGCAGGTTAGTCAAGAATATTTTGCACTCCTGACTTATATCTGGTGAATGATTGAAATATTAAGGAATATGATGCACTCACTGCAGGACATCCAGTCATGGTCATGATTTTTTTTTACCAACTCTCTGTAATCTCAGTCTCACTTGCATCACCTTGGGAATTCAGATATTTTCTACGTTATGGCGAAATGCTTCCTCTGCCCTAATAACTGAAACTGGGATGCATTCTTGTATCCGTTGGACTGATGAAACCCTTACCCAGTGTCAGTACCTCATCACGATACCTCCAATAATTACAATGTGAAATACTTCTGCTCTTCCCCTGGTTACTTATTTATCTGTGGATCTATTTACTTCAGTTTAGTTTAATTACTGGTATTGAAACCAACATTGGAAATGGCACTACATTACCAACTGAAATGAGTAATTTCTTGGAGATATTCTGGATTCACACTAAGGAAACTTTACAAGAATTGTATGGCCAATTCTGAACTGAGGAGACAAATATGTAAATTGGTGAGTGTTGCTGCCAATGTCTGATTGAAAATGAATACATAATTAAACTAAATGGAAGTAAAGAGATCAACAGAAATAGATAATCAGAGATTGAGATTTACAGGTTATCTATGTTCACTAGGATATCTATTTAATCTGTTGTTTCATGTCCCACATTCCCAGTTCATCTAGATCCCATTGGAATCTGAGATAGCAGCCACTGTCCACAGCATCCCTAATTTTCACAAACTTGACATCCGCCTACAATGTTGTCATCCAAATCATTAATATGGATGAAAACAACTATGGACCCAGTACTGATCCCTGAGGCACATCATTGGTCACTGATCATTAATCTGAATAGCAACGCACTGTTTCTCTCTCCCCCCTGATAGACAGGCAGAGACACAAACAGACACAGAACCTCTTCATTCCTTCCACTAAGCCAAGTTTGTGAATGCCAACCATAAACATGGTTGGTGACCTCTATTTGTGATTTAGCAGACAGGCAATTCTCTGAAAGTTAAAGAATTGCAAATGCTGAAAAGTTTATTATCTTTTTGCATCCAGCATCTGTATTTCTCTGGGGTTTTTCTTTCCCTGTAACCTTGAAAGTGGCCGCTGTGGATGTGGCTTCATTCTAACAGGACTCTGTGTGCTGTTCACAATCAATATTTATAAACATTCCTTTGTAGAAATGTGAAGTGTCTTTGAAAATTTTCTAAACTTAATTTTTGGGCAAGTATTTTTAGCATTATTTTAACTGGGAAAAGAGGGTGAGGCATTTTTTAAAGCAGTTGGGCAGAAGTTTGATCAGTTCGGCATATCAAGACTTCTGATGAAGGGTCGCAGACTTGAAACAATGATTGTTTCTCCTTCCATAGCTGCTGCCTGACCTGTTTTTTTTTTTGTTTTTTTTTTTTCTCACTATTTTAGTGTTTTTGTTTCAGATTTTCAAAATGTTTGATTTTTTTCATATCAAAATGTGCGGCAGTTTATCTTATAATGCAGAAGATCTATAGGCTCATCGAATTCATGGAAGCTCTCAGCAGACCAACCCGGTCAATCTCATTTTCCCCCTCCTTTTTTTTCTGTACCCCTTCGACTTTTTTTGTATGCCCAATGAATCTTCTTTAAATCTGTTAGCACCTGCCGACATTAACGGGAAACCTACTGTAGCTAATCAACCTACGGGTGCATTTTTCAGGGTAACCCCTTGGCCACAAACTCCACACAGATAGATAGCATCCAAGGTCAGGATTGAGCCAAGCCCCTGGAGTTGAGATAGCAAGTGTTAACCACTGCACTACTCTGCCATCTGTTTCAAACCAATCTCTCCAGCTACAGATTACACAAAATGTTGGTAAGAATCTTATGTGTATGCACTGCGATATTAAAAAAGCTTAAACCATAAACGATAGACACACAGCTGAGGATGAGATGTATTGACTACAATATGCAGATGTGGAAATATTCTGAATACAACAGATTATGGTGCCCTAAAAAGCTTTTGCAAATATTAAAAAATACAATTAATTTAGAGGAAATGAGTCACTCTCGTAAAATCAAACTTACCAACCGAGGGTCCTGGTACATTTTCAATTCTGGAGCTAAATTTCCAGCTGTTCAGGCCAGTCTGCCGTGCCTAACATTTACATTCTCTGTTCTTTTGCAAACAGTTAAGCTGTGTTAATGAGGTAAGTGGGATATTACCAGATGTGAATCAGGAGGCTGTTTGTGCAACACAAAACAGTACGACACGGGATCAGGCCTTTCGGCCCACGATATCTATGCCGACCATGATGTCAAATTAAACTAATCCCTTCTGCCTGCACATGATCAATTTCTCTCCATTATGCCTACTCGTGGCTTTCTTAACAGTATCTTAAACACCACTACCATATCTGCTTCCATCAGCACCCCTGGCTGCTCATTCCTGATACCTGTCGTCCTGACCCCTACCTTACCTATGCTCAATTATTTCATAGATTATTCTATGATAGAACAATTTCTTTGCACAGAGGTTCTGGGGTAAATATTTTAAAATTACTTTGGCATGCCCTGATCATTCAATAATTTGATAGTCTTGCCCCAATCAATTATTCCGGGCACTCAGTTTATTCAATGCCTGTAAAATGTTAAAGTTCTGTGATGTCTTCCAGTGAATAGAAACTAAGTTTCTTTATGTAGACTAAAACATTGATGAGGCATGAGTACATTTCATTTCATGAGTCCAGTGGTAAATAAACCTTTTTTTTCACCTAGTTTTCTTTACATATTTTTAAGATGTTCAAAAAGTTGATTAAAATAAACACTCTCGAAATTAGCTAATTTATGTTTTTTGCTCATTACAAAATAAATTATATATAAAATTATACACATATTAAGACAAAAATTACCAAAAAAGATAAGAAAATTTAGGCAAGGGTGAATGAAATTTTGTGATAGACTCAAGGGTGAATGACACTGAAATAGTTTAAGAAGCACTGCTATAAACCATCCAATATACTTTGTAGATGCTGTAATGTTCACAGCAATTAGATTGTTCATGCTGTGTATATGCTATGGTTAAATATGATTGTGGTCAATGCTTTTAATATTGTGTGTAAATCACAAATCCTCTTCATTTCACATGGCACCCATTTTAAAGTTATTTGTAGGAAATGTGTATCATTTATTATGTTGATATGCAGAAGAAATACAGGAGAAATGGGAACCACTGGGCTCTTTCACATGATCTTTGGCTCTCCAATTACCATGTTTCAGTTTGACTAGTATTTCAATCATTTGGAAAATTATGGGAAATACTGTTTATCATTTTATTTTTATTCTGATGTATCTTTACAAATATTTTAGTAAGGAGTTTTCTTAAAGCATCCATCACACAGAATGGGGGAGTGGGATCAATCGTCCAGCAGAAGGATTGGACCGACTGAACCTCATGTTTGTGCAATTCAAATCAGAACTAAGATGATGTTTTAAATTATCTAATTATGATGAGAGAATGTTATGAAGACTGCTGTTACTATTTTAATGTGTTGCTTGGAAGACTAAATGCACGACATTATTTTGTGCTGTTCATGTACTATATTTAAATAGTCTGGAACTTTACTGCTGTATCTTAACGTATGTTCACCTTGTCGCTTAAAGAGTACAAAGTCAGATAATCGTGAGTGACGCAACTGATTCTGATTTGGTCGAGTTCTTTGATAATTTGAATATTCCCGTAATTATTGTGTAGTTAAAGATGCTCTCTTGGTAGCAGAAAATCTGAAGGCTGTGTAGGTAGAGATTTTTATGAGCATTACATTCAAGCATAGAATATGCATATCATCAAGTTAAGAGTAAACATAACTTTTGGACTTGCTTGAAGTGATACTTGATAACTGATGATCTTCCTTTGGATAGGGTTCTGACGTGGAGGTACTCAATTCGGACAAGGGAGAGGCGGAATGCACTTTGCAGCCTTTAACAAATCAACAAGTTGACCAATCATGTGAAATACAAGGTAAGCAAAATAGCCAATGGAGATTCTTTTCATTTTCTGCTAAAAAAGTATATATATGCAGGTATGTAAAGCTTTATGAATGCCTAGTTTATAACTCCCACCTCCTTTCTTGAAAGTGGTGCAGTGACTGGGGTTCAATCCCTACCTTGGGTGTTGTCTGAGTGGCGTTTGTGCGTCAATTTCCTCTCACACCCCAAAAATGTGCAGCTTGATTGACTGCTGTAAATTGTACTCGAGTGTAGGTGAGTGATAGAATCTGAAGGGCAGTGAATGAAAAATGAAATGGATTAAAATATGATTAGTGTAAAAATGGATGCCTGATGATTGGTGTGGACTCTGACTCAATGACTTCCTTGCCTTGACTTCTGCATGGATACAGTTTGTGAACGTTGACAGCCATTGTCATCCTCCCCGGGTGACAGATTACCAGTTTCACAGGCACCAACTAGGTTGTTAGAATTTTGTTGTCTTGCTAACCAGGATAAGTTCATGGTCAGAAGATGGGTCCCCACCTAATTTGTCCCTTTTGTTTTCCTCTGCAGCCACACCTTCTGACATCAGTCAAAGTTAAGACAGATTCTGAGTATTTGTTGGTTCAGTGGCTGAGATGTTAAGTTGATGAACATTTTATTCCACTGAGCCTTGTTGCATCAGTCGAAGCTAAATGCTAGAGAAAAAAAAATCGTTCAATGATCTGAAGTTTCCCCTTCAAATGCATGATTTTCCAGTGTATTTTTTTTTTCTCTGCCATAATGGAATCGTTAACTTGTTTGCTTTCCTTATAGAAACTTTCCCAATTTATAAGTAAAGTCCTTTTAGTTCTATTAAATGGTTAATTTCTATGCTGCTTGGATTAACTGGTTTCCCTTTAATCAGATAGAATGTGGAGTCATAGAAGCTCAATTATTTCCCTTTCCTGTTATTTGGCTCTATGAATGGACCGAGAATTGTTTGATTTATCAAGCACAAGATTTTCCATCTGTAGTCTGTGGAGGATCACTGACAGCAGCTTTGGGAATTTTGTACTAAACCTCAAGCTTGAAAATCTTTCCATTTTAAGGGGCAATGTTGATGGTTTTGGTGTCATTGTAATATTAAAATCTGGACCAGTAAATCAGCTGTGAGTCATTTATTATGGATTTTCTTTAAATGTGAAAGCTAATTTGTATTTGTTGACTCTTGCTATGTAGCTCTGTAATAGTGTTTTCCTGAAAACAGGCCAGATTGCTGACTCAAGTATAGAGAAGAAATAAACATTGTTGGAATCGCAAAACTCCTGTTTCAATGACTTAATAGCTTCTTGTTCTTCATAAATTTCTCAAACTTTGCAACATTTTATTCTCTGTAATTTGCTTTGCAGCAAAAGGCAGCGAGCACATAGAGCCCAAAGTGGAAAATCTCAGTGCTTCAATTGTATCTGAGGAAACGGAATTGGTATCTAAGGTGAGCTCCTAGTTAAATTGCCTTTAATGAACTTGCATTTGCAGTATTCAATTGGATGGTTAGTTGGTAATATCTGGTTGCTCTTTAAATAATAAAGTTGGAATCATTAACATTTGTAAAGTGTCGTCAGAAATGTGATTCAAACATAAAGAAATAACTGGATTGGCTAATTAATTATGAACCCACTGCTTTTCTAATTTACACAAACCTTAATGTTCCTTGTAATATTTGATTTCATCAGAAATTATTGTGTATATAACCTTTTCGTCACAGCCTTTCTCTTTTGGAGCTATTTTCTTTGGTGTTGGCTTTTGGGGCATTTTCAGTGGCCTAGAAATTCTAATGGGTAACACGATGTTTTCTAATTATAAAAATTTGATGTCTAAACATGTGAATGCCCTAGTATTCTGGATTTTCATTGAATATCCTTGGTGTACAATATTGTTTTGTGCAGATGAGACCCAATCAATATCATGGACCAACATGACAAATGATTAGTACAGGTGTCAGAGGTTATAGTGAGAAGGCAGGAGAATGGTGTTAGGAGGGAGAGATAGATCAGCCATGATTGAATGGCAGAGTAGACGTGATGGACCAAAGGGCCTAATTCTACTCCTATTCCTTATGAACACACTAAAGCAAATTTGAGTTGAGATCAGGCCTGCTTTGACATAATTAAAAATGAGGCAACTTCACCTGGCTGTTTGTTGCCAGGGGGACAGAATTATTCATTTTATCCATTTGCTTCATATTTATCGGTTCTTGTCACCTGAGCTGCAGAGAAAGCCATTTATGCAGTATGGATTTGAAGGCTAATCTATATTTAAAATTTCAGAGGCAAGAAAATGTGTTTAATTAATGAATACAGGAGCCAAATTGCTGCCAAATAATCATTGAAAATGTGAAAACCTTGGTTGTATTTCATGTTTTTTTTAACTTTCTTATTCAAGAGAAAGATTTATTTGAGATAATCAATAGAGAGGTTTAGGTGCACATCTTCTAACTGGACTGAAAACTATTTTCATCTTGATGTGTTTTTTTCAGCACAGGATACTATTGAAAATCACTTAATATCTTGAACTATACATACTCGCAGCCATCTATTTCCAATGCAGTTTTGGAATTCCACTCAACCTTGGGAATCACCTATCGCTTCAGAAGTCAAAGCATTCTAAATTGGATTGGGTTTAAAAGATTGCTATTTTACTGAAAGGCAATAGGGTTAACCTCCGGATATAAAACACTTGAACATTTTGAGGGTAGACAGTAAAACCTTGTTGAATGCCAAAATCTTTATAATGTATTTCAAATTTACTTGATATAATTTCTGAGAAACATTCCTAATTGTGAAATGTGCACTTTTGGTGTAGGTTGCATTTTATGGATTTGACTTGCAAAAATAAATTGCCATGAAAACTTAATTTTTCCCTTTTTTAAAAACTAACAGGGCACTCTTGTTTCCATGTTGTTTTTAACTAGGCACCAAAAGAAGAATTGGCTGATGACAGTACTTTTGTTGGTGCAACCAGTGATGATTCAGATATTGTTACCCTTGAGTCACCACCTGTGGAAGATCTTCAGACTATTCAAGAAGCAACTGAAGATGCAGAAGCAGAACACATAAATGACGATGAATTGAACCTTGGCTCGTCATCCAGCAGCCAGTATACTTTTGCCCCTCCCGAAACTGGTAAGAACAGGTTATTTAAAGTGCAGCTTGAGTGCAAGGTAATGATTTTTCTCGTCAATAAGTTAAATCTGCATTGAAGATGTTTGAGTAGGTGTAGATTTCACAATTTTAACATCAATTCATAACTTAATTTATTAAATACTGTACCCATTTATTGAGATTAAAAGACAATTGCTTTATTATTATTATTCTAATAACAGATACTTTGCCTTTGACATTCAAACTAATGGTAATTCTGTACACATTGAATTATAAGGATCTTTGAATTGACAACTTTTTAAGATGATTGACCAAAACTGAAGCTAAGCATAATGAATGCTTGAAAACCAATTTATAAGCAATCAAAAAAAAAACCTTGTTTGTAAATTCACTGTTATTGAGGTGAATGTGACAGCTATGCCAAGCTTCACTCCCAGAGCTGACCTGAATACAGATTTACATATTTTCTCCCTTTGTTCTGGGTTACCGAGCATAACAAAACATTGCCTCTATTGGTCATATTGTTTAGTTTGATGTTATGCTAAAACCACTGCTTTCTACCGGTATATTTCTTCAGGCTAAGTTCTTGGCAATAAATACAAATGTCTGTTTTATGCAGATTCAAATACACTTGCTTATTTCCTAATGGACACCCTGTTTTATTCCTGTCATTTCTAACTTCTGGGAGTTTATGAACATTTATTTCTAAAAAAAAAAAAGCAACGTGACCTCTGAATTGCCACAGCCTAAGTTGTTAGTATTATGTCAGGATGCTTTGCCTAGCTGCTTGAATGACTCCCATGCTGAGTTATTGACACCTTGGTTGGTGCCAAAGCTTATGGCAGGTAATGTTGATATTTCTTATAGTTTTATATTTGCATATATTCTTACACCAGAAGGAGTCTTTTGAACCACTAAGTCTATTAAGGCTTAATCATATTAGGATTAAAAGGCTTTAAGAACAATCATATTAATCCCACTCTCCCACTTGGATCCCTGTAACCTATTCTATTTTACGAGCTACCTATAATAGGGCTATTTTACAGTTGCCAATTAATGTTACATCCAAACACCGGGTTTGGAAGAAAACTAGAGTATTCGTGTGGGGAACCTTGTCGTCACAGGGAGAACATGCAAATTCCACACAAACAGCACCAGACGTCAAAATCAGACCCTGGTCACAGGAGCTGTGAGACAGATGCACTACCTGTCACATCTCTATGTTACCCTGTTGAGGAAGTTTAGTTAGAAAAGTACACAGGAAATAAAAGATACACTTGCAGTCTAAAGAAGGATCCTGACCCAAAACATTTTCTGTCCATTTTCCTCCACAGATGCTGCCTTACTGGCTGAGTTCCTCCAGCACTTTGTTTTTTACTCAGCATCTTGGCTACCCCAGCTTATCTCATCTTATGAACAAATTGGTTGAAGTGGACAAATATTTTGTAATTTGCTCTAAATTGCTGATCTTATGCTTTTTTTTTTAGTGATCTATCGTTTCAGTCCTATAATCTTCCAACCTCATCCACTTAACGTATCCATCCCTCTGCTCTCACACCCAATGAATAAATGTCATGTCCTTGCCTTTGTTTACAAATGATCTTGGTGCATTTGCATCGTAATAATTGCTGTGCTGTTTCCCATCAAGCCCCAGGGATCCACCGTGCATTGGAAAACCTTGTGCTGTCAACTTCTGCACTTTGCAATTTGTTCCAATAATCCACTAGCCGTTTCATATTAATTTTGAAATTTCCCTTTGAAACTTACTTTTGAGACCTATCTTTCTTGGTCCGCTTCACCTAACTTGTCTATTAAGCCAGCCACTGTGTAGTTAGATACTTCAAATCTTCAAATATGTAATTATAATTCACTCCAACCACCATCACCACAACAACCCCCCCCCCCTTCAAATCTTTTAGAGGGCAAAGTAAACCACTGGGGGAAGGAAATTCCTTTCCTCAATGGGTGTGCTGCTTTGTTGCTTATAAAAAAAGTTGTCAAATATTTGCTCCCATGCAAATTTGTAGTAAGATATTTAGTCTAAATATTTTTTCTTGTGTTATTGCTGTTTCGTAAAGAGCATTTTGTATGTAGGGTGAAAAGGGGGAAACATTTCCAGATTTCTACATTAAAAGAGAAATCAAAGAGGCTGGCTAAATAATAATAATAATAAACTTTGTTATGGACACGAGGTCCAGACAAAGGGGCAACATTACATTTTTTAAAATGCATTGCATATTTAAAAAAAAATCATAAAGTACATATAAAATCTTAGTATATCACATAAAAGCATCATAAATTATATTAAAAAACACAATACATGAGTTAAAAATCCAGATTAAAAGAATGATCAATGTCCTACAACGAGACAACGATACCAGTGTCTCCACAGCTGGGATTCGTAGCTTGTAGTGCTAACCCTTATGTTTGACAAGGCCACAATAATTACATTTTTAGAGTCATGTATCCTGCAAATGAATTTATACATGTGATTTCTTAGGATAGCTTCTAAAGTACTGACTCCTGAAGCCACAAACATATTACTGGCACTACACCATCTAGGTTTCCTTAGCAGTGTTCTCATGGCATCGTTATATGCCACCTTTAGTCTCTGCAAACTTGTCTTTCCATAGTTCGACCACAGGTGCGCAGTGTAGAGTGGTGTGCAGTATGCTCTAAATAGCGACATCTTCACCACATCTGCACACGCACCAAATTTACGCAAGAGAATATTCGCCTGTACATACAGCATGCGTCTATAATGCTATAATACAGCATAAATGTATAAATGATCTACTTTCTGCATGGAACATCAGTGGATATTTGCAGAGCAATCCCTCCACTTGCTGCAAGATTCCAGGGCATCTAGTCGTTGTTTTTTTTGCAGTGGTGTGCACATAAGTATCCCTTTATTCTCTTCTGAATGACTGGCTTCTAAAAGGTCTGGTTCACAGTCGACTAATACAATGACAACCTGATCCAACATGTTACACAGAATCTTCATTAATCTCTTTCATGGAGTGTTGGGTTAGGTTTGGAATCAAATAGAAGTGGAGTCTTTTTTTCCCCCTTCATATCGCTTTTTATAAGAGGTAGGAGTAGAAATAGGTCATTCGGTCCATCGAGTCAGCTCATGGCATATCTTTGTATTGTTTCATTAACTTGTCATAAATCTTTAATAATCATAGATGCACTATAATGCACAGATTATAAGAGGACTGCGTAATCTTTATAATGTTTTTCTATTTTAGTATCTGCATTGGAAGGAAGCATGAATGAATCGAGTAGCGATGAAACCAGTGGTAATTCCAGCCCAACTCTGCGGAGACGACGCATTCGAAAAAGAACCCTATCTTCTTCTGAAGCAGAGGAAAAACCAGAGGAGGATGTGGTGGATGGAGAACAGCAGCAGCAGCATCGATTCAATACCACTCTGAATAAATGCATTTTACTTGCACTGGTTATTGCTTTCAGCATGGGATTTGGGCACTTCTATGGTAAGTTCAACTTGTTACCTTGTCTGTGCATAGCTCATTCTTCCACATAGTTGGTGCCTCAAGGTGCTTCTCAGAAGAGAAAATGGGAAGAGAAAGAAATTGTTAAGATTAAAATTTAAACTAGAGAGACAGTAGGATGGGCACCAGAGTATTAGGTTAGAAATTGGAGAGAGTAATAGGAAGGTAGAGGTTAGGACCAATACGTCTTAAAAGGAAGGATAGGCAGGGAGAAGCAGGGATTGGAAAGAATATGGAGATGCTGAAAAGCTGAAGTGTGTTTATTTCAATGCAAGGAATATTGCAGAGAAAATAGACTAACTTAAGAGCCTGGGTTGGTGCTTCAGACAATGATGTTGTAGCCATTGCAAAAACGTGGTTGCAAGAGGGACATGACTGGCAGCTCAATGTTCTGGCATTTCGACGTTTCAGGCGTGATCGAGAGGGAGGCAAAGAGGTGGAGGATTTGCAAGAAGACTGTCACGGCAGCACTTAGAGGAACTGGAGAGTTTATCCGCTGAGGCAGTATGGGTAGAGCTTATAAATAAGGAAGGTGCAAGCACACTAATGCGATTGTACTATAAGCCCCCCAATAGCAAGAGGGAGACAGGGGAACGGATATGCAAACAAATTATGGAAAGATGCAAAAGCAACTCGGATGGGGCACAATATGTGAGGTGTATCAAAGAGTTTCTTGAAACAGTATGTGGATAGTCTAACCTGACAAGGGAAAATATCGGACCTTGAGTTGGCAAATGAGCCTAGCCAGGTGACTGGTGTTTTAGTGGAAGAGCCTTTTGGGTATACTGATCACAACTCCATTACTTTTATGATTTTTTTGAATCTGGAGTAGCTGAAACTAGCATGTGTTAAATTACCTAAATTGGAGTAAGGTAAACTACAATTTTATAGGGCAGGAGTTCTGGTGAGTACACTGGGAGCAATTGCTATTGGGCAAGTCTATATCTGACGTGGGAGTCATTTAAGACCAGTTGGTCGAAATTCAGAACCGGCATGTTCCAGTAAGGAGGATAAATTTTGTCAAAAGGGGCCATGAAATGCCTTTGGCGAGTTGGATTAAAGAAAATCCCACTGCTTTTTATACCTATATTACAAACAAGATGGTAATCATGTAGAAAGTAGGACTGTTCAAGGATCAAGAAGGGAATTTGTGCGAGGTGTCTGGGGAGGGAGGTGAGGTACTAAATGGGTACTTTGCATCGCTTTTTACCAATAAAAAGACTTGCAGGGTAGTGCGATAAGTGCAGAGAATAGGTTAATTGGGCTCCGTAAATTGCCCCTAGTGTGTTGGGAGTGGATGCGAAAGTGAGATAATATAGAACTAGTGTAAATGGGTGATAGATGATTGCCGTGGACTGGATTGGCCAATAGGCATGTTTCCATGCTGTGTTTTTTTTCCAATCAACTTTTTAATCAATATTAATATTCAAGGGCATCTTGAGATTAAGGTGGTGATGTTAGTGTTCTTAAACCATTAAAGTGGTTAAATAACTAGGACCTGATATATCCTAGATTATTGAGAGAGGCAAGAGAGGAAATTGCAGAAGCCTTGACGAAGATCTTTGCATCTTCTCTAGCCAGAAGTGACATACTGGAGGACTGGAGAGTAACTAATGTTGTTCCTTTATTTAAGTAGGGAAAATCCAGGGAATTATAGGTCAGTGAGCCTCAAGTCAGTAGTGGGGAAGTTTTTGGAGAAGATTGTTTGGGATAGGATTTACTCGGAATATAGATCAGCTACAGAAACAGGTGAGGAAATGGCAGATGGACTTTAATCTGAGCAAGTGTGAGGCATGATATAGGGGCTTTGGAAAGGGTGCAGAGGCAGTTTACGTGGATCAGAGGGTATACGGTTCAGGGAGGGGTTGGGCGGTCATGGTGGCGCAGCAGTAGAGTTGCTGCCTTACAGCGAATGCAGCACCGGAGACCCAGGTTCGATCCCGACTACGGGTGCTGTCTGTACGGAGTTTGTACGTTCTCCCCGTGTCCTGCGTGGTTTTCCCCGAGATCCTCGGTTTCCTCCCACACTCCAAAGACGTACAGGTTTGTAGGTTAATTGGCTTGGTAAATATAAACATTGTCCCTAGTGGCTGCAGGATAGTGTTAATGTGCGGGGGGATCGCTGGTCGGTGTGTACCCAGTGGGCTGAAGGTCCTGTTTCCGTGCAGTATCTCTTATAACTAAACTAAAACCTGGATTGTTTTCTCTGGAATGCCTGAGGTTGTGGGGAGACCTTATAGAGGGATATAAAATTGAAAGGCATAGCTAGTGGAGACAGAATCTTTTTCTCTGGATGGGAAAAATCAAATACTAGCTTTAAGGTATGAGGGGCTAAGTTTAAAGGATATCTGTGGGGCAAGTTTTTATTTTCATGGTGAGTGCCTGGAACGCGCTGCCAACGTTGGTGGTTGGCTGATATGTAAGTAGAATTTCAGAGACTGGATATGCAAGGAATGGAGGGATATGGATTATGTACAGGTAAATAAGAGATGGGCTTGACGTCGTGTTCGACACCGACATTGTGGGCCGAAGGGCCTGTTCTTGTGCTGTACTGTTCTATGTTCAATGTTTTGAAAAGGGTTTTGAAAACAGAGAATTAAAGATGAATGGAGAGAGGTTTAGTGTAAACTCAGTTGAATACTTTTACAAAGTGAATTGAGGGAGGGGGAAATAGAGAAATTGTTCTGTAGCCTTGGATAGTTCAATCTTGTTGCATTAGTTTGCTATTCATTTCTTAAGTTTATGGTATCACTGACTGAGCTAATGCAAACTATTGTTTTTGATTCTGCTACATTCTTTTCGGCTATCATTATAACCTCTGCTCCCTGTCCACCTAGGAAGTATGAGAGCTATATTTAAAAATTACCTAAGATAGACACAAAAAGCTGGAGTAACTCATTGCCTTGTTAGTTCAATGAGAAGGCTGGAAATAAGACAACGTTATGGTTTGTAAAAGCGTATGCAGAAGGCACTCATTGTTTAGAGGTAGGATTGGTATGACTTGTCAGAGGGAACTATACTGTACAGTAAACCCTCGTTTTGACAGACCTTTTTATAATGGATTTCAGTTATAGCAGTCGAACCTTCCGACGGCTGCCTTGGCTCACACAGCCTCCCCTGCCGCTTGCCTACAGACCCGGCTGTCCATGTCACCCCTGGCGCCCACCTGGCCCACACCCGCTCTCCAGCTGCTTCCAGGTGTTTGCTGCTACCGCCGACTTTTACCTGTGTTACGACTGCCTACAGGCCACGACCATTGACTCCACCGATCCCCGCCCCTCCCCTGGCCGCCAACTCACTTGGATTCCAGACCCTGTTCCAGACTGCGAGTCTGAAGAAAGGTCTCGAAACGAAAAGTCACTTATCCATGTTCTCCAGAGATGCTGCCTGACCTGCTGAGTTACTCTAGCACTTTGGGTTCTTTTGTGTATTAACCAGCAACTGCAGTTTTTGGTTCTACTACTTATGCAATGATAATATCGTACTTGGTTATAGCCGACATTCAGCAGTAACGGACAGCATTCCGCCCCCCTCCCCATGGTCCATTATAACAAGGGTTTGCTGTATTTTGTTATGTCTCAGTTGGCGTTGGTTACTAAAATGAATACCCATCATGAGGAATTTAAAAATGTATAAGTGAAAGTTAGACTACAAACTGATGTGCAGAGGACTTGTTATTTTTTTCCTTGGTTCTTGAAGCCATCTGTTGGCGTATGCTTATTTTATTACCGATAGGTCACATAAAGAGAAAAGGCAATGAAAATGCATGCTTTCAGAACACATTACCACCTTTCAATCCTGAGATTAAACAGTAAATTGAACTGCCAACTGCCACATGCTCATTCTTACGAATTTGGGGAAATGAGCTTCCAGACCTTCCATGCGTGTGTTATTGATGTAATGCATTTGGTTTAAAGGCCAGTCTGGTGTGAAGTAACGTACAGTTTTTTGTTCTGTATTGTGGCTTATGGTTAGTTTTTTATGTTTTTTCAGGTGAATTTGAAGGTAAGAATGGCAGTGAGTACAACAACCAAAGCCATAAGAATTGTGTGGAAATATTTTATCAAATTTACATGCATTGCACTGGTTACTAGAGACTCTGAACCTGCCTTGAAACTGCAAGCTTTATTGCTCTAAATTCTCTCAGATTTTAAATGCCAAGATAGTCTTAGTTTTGTATATTTTAAAGGAAAATTGGTCATTTGCTTTTAATGAAATGAACAATAGCACAGTTCCAGCTGTTTAAGTACATGTAGTACAGAAGTTGTAACTCATGTCATACAACATGGAAACAAGACCAATGGTCCACCAGCTCTGCCCATCGACTACCCATCTGCACCAATTCCTATTTTCTTCTCATGCATTCCCTTCAACAACCCCTAGATTCTACTATTCACTTGCACGCTTAGGTCAATTTATAGTGACAAATTATCCTGGGATCTGGGATATGAAAGGAAACTGGACAACCTAAGGAAACTCACAGTCTCATAGGGCGAGTGTACAAACTCCACATAGTCAGAATGGAACCTGGGTGCTGGAACTGTGAAATAACAGCTCTATTAGCTTCACCATTGCCACTGCTGTTTTTATTTATAGATTTCATTTTTATTCGTGTATGTTTGGAGAAAACAAACAATGTACTAAAAATGTTTTGAATACTAGCATTTTTGTGATGCTGTTTCTGGGTTTATGAAGATTTTTAATGCACCCTTCACAAAAGGAAATCTCAGTCTTCAACTTAATAGCAACTGGAACAGGTGTGATCAGGTCTAAATCCCAACACTTCGAAGCATCAAAGTGCTTCATCAAGTGTACTAAATACAGGATTGTCTACTTTTAGTTTAGTTTAGCAATACAGCTCGGAAACAGGCCCACCGAGTCTGCGCCAATCAGCGATCCCCGTACACTAACACTACCCTAGAGACAATTTACAGTTTTTACCGAAGCCAATTAACCTACAAACCTGTACGTCTTTGGAGTGTGGGAGCTCCCGAGGAAAACTGGAGCTCCCGAGGAAAACCCACGTGGTCACAGGGAGAACGTGCAAACTCCGTACAGACAGCACCCATAGTCAGGATCGATCACGGGTGTCTGGGCTGTAAGGCAGCAACTCTACATCTGCCACGTGCCGCCCATGTTTTGTTTTAACAATAATATGGTTTTAACGATACGTTTCCATTTGAGCTAACGATAATGCGTGCAGTAGTTAAGACAAGGTTTCTTCATATTGAAATTTGGATTTGAGTCAGCAGCATTCAGAGCATGTGCAATTTGGTTTAATATTGGTTGGCTATGTAGAATAAATGCCCCTAACACTTTTTTCAATTTCCATTGTTTCAGCATGTACATATTTATTGAAATTCGTTGGTGCAATGTACAACATTTAGAATCTTTTATTTCTTGTAGCATGCAAAAAATCTTGATCGTTAGATTGCAATTTTGATGCTAAGTTTTGATCATTTACTTTAAATATATATGCATGAACGTTTAGAAAAAATATGCTTTGGTGAATGCAAAAATACAATGCATGACTTTTAAGAATGGAAAATGCTTTTGAACATTTGCATTACTTTTTTTGGGGGGGGGGGGGGGGGGGGGGGAGAGTGAAAATGAACTTGAAATATCCAAGTACAAATAATATAAGCATGAACCGATATAATATTCCTATCCACTATGTTTCACTTGGATTTATTGCATATGTTTTTATCGTTTGAAAGTCATTGTATAATTTTATTGTGACATTCCTAATTGAGGTTTGTTAAGCTGTTTATAGAAATGGAAAGGTATACCTATTCAATGAAACCCTACACATAAGCTACAATGTGAATCAGTGCATGCTCAGAAAAGATGTATGCCAAGAAGAGAAAATGTCTGAACTGGATAAAACGATCTTTATATTGCTGTTTTAATTGTTTGAACACACATTTGGGTTTGTCATAGTTGTAAGGATAATTTATTTTGTTTATATATCGTATATCCTCCACATTGAGTTGCATTTGCCATATCTAAATACTCGTCCAACTAATCATCGTCTCTTTTGTGGGCACAATTACAAATAATAGCAAGCTAAATATATATTGATATTTCATTTTGGTAATCAAATATAGAAGCAGTGAAATAGAATACATTATAAATGGTAAATTATCAAATCCACGAATGAAATGCCACGTTATTAAAATGTGATGCATAGGTCATGTTTTACAATGCCACACCATTCGAAATCCCCTTATGGCTGTTTACCTTTGATCGTCAAGCAGGGCCAGAATGTGAAGTGTAATGGTAAATGAAGCTGCACTGCCACACTTTCAGTTGTCTGTCATGTTGCCTAAGGCAGTAGTGTCTGTTTATATGTGTATACACACATAGCTGATTGTAAACCTGCGCATGTACTTGCATTTTTTAGTATTTGTATCGTCTCTGTTGAAATACATGCATTTGGGGTTGAGACTAACCTGCAAATTTAATACTTGATCCCTGTTTAGGAGACTTTCAAGATGGCAGCCAGTTGCCTCTGAAGAGGGGTGAGACGAAGCTCATTTGAAATAATGGGGAGTATGAGAAGGCCATCCTTGCTCTTGATAGCCCCCATTAAACTTTTTCTTTAACAAAAAAAAAAATGCTTTAAAATGTATATTTTAAGTTTATACTTAGAATTTCAAAAAGATAGAGTACATATGGGGATTGCTTATTACTTGGAACAATACTAAGTGCTCTTAACTGTACACTTTTACACTCAATTTCGCTCGCACTTCTGGCTTGTTAATTTTCACCTTAATGAAGTGATCTCTCTCTGGTGTAGCAATATTTATCTACTGCACTGGTTCTACCCCAGCAATTTGAATTCATGCTCACATTATAGACACTCGTGAAGATCAGCTTTTTAAAAAACATGTTCTCCAATGCAAATAAAGTTGTGGCTCTTTTGATTTGTGCACTTCATGTATACCAGAAGCTGGTATTGATTGGCCATTTCTTTATTATATAAGCCTCTTGAAATTAGTCGAAGATGCTTCTGGCTCAAGAGAACCAACTAGGATCCTCGATCTGTGAGCTATATTGTTGAAATATTTCTGAATAGAGGATACTTTTTACATTATTTTGGTTTCTTTTGAACTAAAAGTAACTCGTTCGAAAAGAATATACACAGTAGTCAGTGCTAAATTAGGAAAAATAATAATCAAACTGATGTGGCCTAAATTCACTTGTCTCCAATATTCCTGATTTTTTATGTTATTACATATTATACTTTTTATGTTCCCATTTATTTCCTTGCCCTGTGCTTCAATAATTGTTGTTAGCTCTCCGGTACCAGTCTATGGGGTAAGGCTAAATCTGGCACTCCTTTGGTTTTATGCATCTGAAAACCAATTTCAGATCTTCTAGGCTACATGGCTTTGAGCTTTGTCTAAGGATATTTTTGTTCATTAGACCATCAAGAAAACTGCCGAACTGTTCTGATCCTCAATTGCAGATATAATCTAAATGCAGTTCTTGCTTGAACTTGTGAATTATTTGTTTAGGTTTATTTGTGAGTTGATACTTCACTGTATTGGCCATTTACTTTGTGCATGTCCACTGAATCTCTTTTCCTCAACATGCCAGTGTGAGTGACACTAAATCTGAGGAAAATGTATCTGCATTATTGAATTGAATCAGACAACGGCATGTATACACAAAAAATGATTGTTCAGTAGTTACTGTTGAGGTGACTTTTCCGGGTGTCACCAATTTATTTGAAATTTCAAGAGCTACAAGTGAAAATTTGAACATCAAGGGTTTTGTAAAAACAAGATTATACTTGCATTTTCAAATGCCATGCAAACCTTCAACTATTGCTCTCCCATGTAAATATAACAATATTTAGAGGACCCAACTGGCTGCATTAATAAGCATTAAAAAATAATCTGGCACAACAGTGCTATGAACTAATGCTTAAACAAAATTAAGAGCAGGGATGAGAAGTTTGCCTCCTGGGTTATCTCATTTGAAAGTGGACCAAAGGGTTTAGTTGTTGGCTGCCTGGAAATTGGCAGTAGAAAATATAAATTAAATTGACTGAAAAAAAGTGTTGTTTACATTGGGAGAAACTACATGAATTAAGGTGCATCTTTTCAAAACAAAAAACGAATATTTAAAAATCAAGAGAAAAAGAACACAATTTTTGTAAATTCTAGTTTAAAAAATTGAGCGAGCATAGGGAAGCATGTATTGGATGGATTTTACCTTTGCCGGTTAAGACATTATGTACGGGGAAAATTGGTTCTCCTCCTCAGAGGACCACACGGCAGTTGTAATAGTGTTGTACCTAAAATTTAAGTAAAGAAAATTGGATAAGTGAGTAGTTTTGAATGTAATTTTGTGTACATATACTAATTAATAGGATTTTGTCAATCTAAAGTAAAACTATGTTGGCAACTTTCTGGAAATCCGGCCTCATCTGCAGAGTTGATTTTTCATCCTGTGAATAATTTAAAGCACTTTTGTGTTTGTAGCTTAATATTGGCCTGCTCATTGTTTTAGTGGGTCATCGCTTTATTTCTAGACTTGGATGATCTGCAAAAGTGAAAGCTCAAAAAAAATTGCTTTATTCTTGCAAAATCTTTTTTAACTCGTGGAAATGATCATTTGTTAATGTGCAAAACATGTACATTTATGTGCACAAAATAGGGTAAACATTCATTTTCAATTAAAGCTGAAGAAAGTGAAGAGTTGAATGCTTGTTTAAAGTATAGATGACATGACTGCTACAGCTAATGAAATATCAACCGTCACATTTATATAAAGAACTCTTTAGAAAAGTGTGGTTATAGGTATTCTTTTGGTTGTATTACTGCATTTATATCACAAATCATTATCTAATCACTTACATGTGTATGGTAAATCTTCCATATTTATCAAGTAACCATCCAGTAATGCACTGGTAAGATAATATCCAAAAGTCTTTTTTTGATAGTGCGATGGTATGTTTTGTTTTGGATAATTGCAGGGACGACCCAAATACAAGAACTGCAGAAAATGGTAGAAAGAATCCATGAAGAAGAACTGAATGATATGAAGGATGATCTCTTTCAGTGCCAAAATGACCAAGACTCCTATGCGGACAGTATGGTAGGTCATTAAATCATTGTTTCACGGACACAAGGCCTACCTTGTGTAATTTTATTGGGAGATTATTTATTTTGGCTGGGAAGGAGGGACACAAGGCTTACCTTGTGTCCCTCCTTCCCAACCAAAATAAATAATCTCCCAATAAAATTGTAAAATAAAAAATAAGTAATTATAAAATAAAAAAATAAATAATGTATATTCGAATTCGGTATGTCAAGAAGCAAAATTGATTAGTCTCCTGAGGAACAATTTCTGAACACGTCAATTTCTGAAAAGTGTTGAATACTCTTTTGTGTGGCCTTCACTGTTATGCAACTTTCAAAATGTGTGTATTTGTTGAGATTAATTGATGAGCAGGCCCTCTGAAAATCTTTAGGAGAAAAAATTGCTGGATTTACCTACACTTTGCTTTTTGGGCATTTTTCAAGCATTCTTTTCCAATTCCTGGCAATTAGATTGTTTAACTTTATTCACTTTGCTTCCCAGATTGACCTTGCTCTCTGTCTAACCATTAACAGTTCATGCAAACATATTTTTCTCCCTCTCTAGGTTGGTGCTTGTACTGTCCTCTTTCACCACCAGATCCTCCCCACCACTACCACAATCACCCAAATTCAACTCCCAAATTATTAAGAACTCTTGAATTCTGGTCTAGCACATTCATGATTGGTTGAATCGGAGCGTAGCATTGGTGTTTTTCTCTTTGAGCAAGGTTGACAATTCCAGATTCTGTAACTTGCAAAATAGTTTTCCCGTGGCATGTTTCTGAAATAACTTTAGTTTTGCTCATTCAGCTTTGCTTATCAAAGCACAATTGTCCAGAGTTTACTTTACCAAGTTCTGCAACTATCTTCCCTCAAGTAAAATATGTTTGGTTTAGAGATACAATGTGAAAATGTGTTTGAACGTTTCATGCAGAATGTTGATCATGCATATTAAAATACTTGGATAGTCTGAAGAAGGGTCTCGACCCGAAACGTCGCAATATATTTTTGTATTGGATATCCATTATTTCCTTAGGAAATTGGCTGTCCTGTAAACGTCTGGGCACCTGAACTAAAAGGACCCAAAGGCCAGGATTTCAGGATCAGCAGAGACAGCCGCTCCCTCATGACCCTGTCTGGGGAAAATAGAAATTTGCTTTGCTGGAAATCTGCCATTGGGGACTTCAGGGGAAAAGGATGGGAAAGTTTGCCTGGTGAGGGACAAATCCCATCCATAATACTGAAAACAAAGGTTTCTTCTGGACAGTGTCCTGAGCACAAGATATTTGTATTTGTTTGCCAACAACACTGCCCAATCCCCTACTGGAAGTCAATTAGGCTCAGCATGCTGTCTATTGAACATAATTTGATTAAACTATCTGTTGAGGCTATTCTTAAGTAATTATACATTCTATTAAATAACAGGCAAGTGGTGTTGTCTGATACTGAACATCAGTCAGTACATTCAGCGAATGAAGAGTCTGGGATAAAGTCAAAAGTTATAAGTGATAGGAGTAGAATTCGGCCATTTGGGGCATCGTGTACTCCACCGTTCAATCATGGCTGATCTAACCCCATTCTCCTGCCTTCTCCCCATAACCTCTGGCACCTGTACTCATCAAGAATCTTATCTATCTCTGCCTTAAAAATATCCACTGACTTGGCCTCCACAGCCTTCTGTGGCAAAGAATTCCACAGATTTACCACCCTCTGACTAAAGACATTTCTCCTCATCTCCTTCCAAAAAGAACATCCTTTAATTCTGAGGCTATGACCTCTAGTCCTAGACTCTCCCACTAGTGGAAACATCATCTCCACATCCACTCTATCCAAATCTTTCACTATTCTGTATGTTTTAATGGGGTGCCCCCCCCCTCAATCTTCTAAACTCCAAACGCTAATCATAGGTTAACCTACTAATTCCTGGGATCATTCTTGTAAACCTCCTCTCGACCCTCTCCAGAGCCAATTAGGGAAATAAATAAGATTACAGCAAAATAATTTGCAATTTTTATGATAATAAATATAATTTATTATGTTAGCTTCACTAATATTTATAGATATCCCATTGTAAATTAGGATGGAACTGAAGATTTTTTAGAAGACAAAAAGGAAGATCCTGACATGCTTCTTACACTGACTGAACAAATGGATAAAATGAAAAGGGAGAATCAACAACTGAAACAAAAACAAGCAGAACTTCAGGTACCAACTGCTCTTGGATACCTGCATTGCTTTTCTTGATATAATATAAAGCACATTATTTGTATTGAAATTAGTAAAATGTTAACAAATATTGTGCTTTAAATACTGGGTCTGTCAGTATTCTCCAGATTGACCTAAATTCTCCAGCAAACAACCCTGAATAATTAGTTTTGTGCTATTGTTCAGATCATAATTGATTGTCGACGTTGGGTATGAGCGTCCTGGTGGATCCTTTCTGTGGGTCTTGAGATGGCTGAAAAGACTGATTCCAGAGCCACAGACGTTATTGCAGTATATCCCTCCAGGTGGATGCCTGTGAGACACATCTTTTAACATGCAGAGACTGATGCGTGAACATCCACCACACCATCCTTGACAGATACCTACCCGGGTCGAACTCCATGGACTGTTAGGAGTTAATCTCTGCTTTGTCAGGAACCTCCCCCTCGAACTGCCTGCCATGGCTGACCTCATTCTCCAAATGGCTTGGCTCCCAAGATCTTAGACACATGCAAGCCTCTCCACCGTGACAAAGTTGTTCGTGAGTTCATAAGTGATCGGAGCAGAATTAGGCCATTCGGCCCATCAAGTCTATTCTGCCATTCAATCATGGCTGATCTTTCCCTCTTAATCCCATTCACTGCCTTCTCCCCATAACCCTTGACAGTAGACTGTTCAGATTACAGAAACCATGAATCGTTTCTGTATATGTGAAATTAGCAGATATTTTCCATGTGTAATGCAATTCATAAATGATGCCATCATGAACAATCCATCCATTCATTTTAAGTATGATTAATATGCATAAATTACTTTCTAATTCTCCTCCATCCCTATTCAATATTATTCTTTAACCCTCCCCTCTATTCTAAGATGCCTTTTTATTACTTTCTCACATCTACAATGGTATAAAACTATGCAGTGAATATTTAAATTTTAGCATCATCATTCTGATATCAGAAGGCTTTTTAGAACAAGTGTAAATTGATTCCATTCAGGACAATGAAGTCATTATATTTCTACAAATGTTAGTTTGTAGGATTATTTGCTCGTATACTACATGGCATTCTGTGGATGACTGAATACAGAGTACAAAAGTACACAGATGGCAATATACATTTGCCATCCAGAATGAGTTCCTAGATGACCTGGTGAATCACTTTCTCTCAAAAGTATTTATCTCTGCTCGGAGGAGTGATGTGTTACCGATGAAATATTTAATTATTTTTAAGAGTGTTTTATTGTCAAATGTCCCGAAACGGAACAATGAAATTCCTATTTGCAGCTGCACAACACAAATGCAAATATAGCACTGTAACATGGCAATAAACACCATAAAAAGTTCTATAACAAGCAATAATAGTGCAAAGACAAGAAAATGCCCACCAATCTATTTAACTTGGAGCCTATTTGGAGGTTGTAGTGTTTAATAGCCTGATGGTTGTAGGGAAGAAGCTGTTACTGAAACTGGACGTTAGTTTACAGGCTCCTATACCACCACCTCAATGGCAGGAGTGAAATAGGAGTATGGACAGGGTGGTGTGGGTCTCTGAATACTGAATACCTTTTTGAGGCAGAGACTCCTATAGATCTAATGGGGAGGTCAGTACTCGTAATAGACTGGGCAGTGTTCACCACTTTTTGTCATCTTTGTTCGTGAGCTTTTGTGTTGCCGAACCAGGCCTTGATACAACCAGTCAATATGCTTTCTCCTGTACACCTGTAGACGTTCAAGAGAGTATTTATTCACATACTGAATCTTCGAAGGAAGTAGAGGTGTTGATCGGCTTTCTTTAAGATTGCATCTCTTTTAGGATAGGTACTTTTAAATACTGTTTTTCATAATTGATGACTGCTGCTATGAAAAGCTTGTAGTAAGTGAGATTGGAATTTCCCAGCAAATTTGGGATGGTACCTACAACTTAAAGGTTTCTACAGATGAGATTTCTATTTTTCCATAGAAATTGTTACAATAAAAAGTAAAGTTTGATTCCTCATCTGCTTCAGTGATTCTGATCAGTCTTTTCTGGAAAATATGTGTGACCATCTACTAGTAAACAGCAGAAGGGATACCTATTTAGAATTTTCAATAATTTCAGTGACTTCTTTCAATAGGTCTATTAAGGATATTTTGAAATGTAGCATGTACTTAATAGTTATTGAAATGTAGAATTTGGCTATTTAATTTTGTTGCCCTATAATATGACTAATAAACTGACTTTATAATGCACATTGCCTTTATAAATGGATATTTAACAATTTTTATTACGATTATTTAGTCACAAGGAGAAAACTTGGAAACTCGTTTAAAAGAAACTGTGGATGAGAGGCTTTCGGTTGAGTCACAGCAGAAAGTGCTTGCCAAAGAAAACCAGCGTATGAAAGAATCCCTGGAGCATGAAGAGAAAGCATTATCCTTGTTGCAGAATGAGCTTCGGAAGTTGAGGGAACAAATCAGGACATTGGAAGGAAAGGGAATGGATGCTGAAACAATTATCACAGAAAACCAGAAACTGAAGGATCATCTAGAAGAAGAAAAACAACAAGTACACAGTTTCCTTCTACAGAAGGGGACCCTTGTGACTGAGGCTCAGATGCTAAGAAAGGAATTGGATAAAGAAAGAGAAATAACTGATGTACTGCGTAAGGAACTGGATACCTTGAGTCATTTTCAATCTATGCCTAATACAGCCCGAGATGGTAAAATAACAGAAGGTTTACAAACAAGACTTGCAGAGCTAGAGAAAAAATTGGATTTTGAACAGCAACGCTCTGACTTGTGGGAAAGACTTTATATTGAATCAAAGGAAGAAAACACAGACCCTGCAACTAAGAAAACAGAAAAGAAGCAAGGGACAAAAACAAATCGGGAGTTTTATGGAACTAGGGATAAAAAGAAGCAATCTAAAGGCTTTATAAGATCATTTAAGAATACGTTTGACGCTGTGAAAAACTCAACCAAAGAGTTTGTGCGTCATCATAAAGAAAAGATTAAACTGGCAAAAGAAGCTGTTAAAGAAAATCTTAAGAGATTCTCTGATTCTGTTAAATCCACATTCCAGAACTTCCAAAACTCAGCAAAAACATTATTTCACAAAAATAAGAGACGTGATGACGCAGATGCAAAAACTAAACGTCATGGATTCCAGCAACGTCACAATGAACACCCATGTAAAACGAACAAGTGCAGACAACATGGTGTTCATGGAGACAAAGATTCCTATCAACATAAACCCAGACAAGCCACTCATGATGAGATCCATGGTAGCAATTCAAGGAAACCGCACGGAATGCACACTGAGAAATCTCACAGTTTTGAATCGGGTGAACATGATCACTTGGGAAAACATGCACACTACAAGAGCCCTAAAGGTTGCTCTGATGTTTTTGAATGTGCCCACCAAGAATCTTTGAGTCTATTTAATAAAGTCCTTGACCCCATCAAGATGGAAGAATTTCATGAGCTTCTCCATAATTACCTTCAACGAGAGATGGTCGACTTCCAAAGCTGGAGTGAGCTGGAGAAATTTATCAACCGTTTTTTCCGTAATGGGCTTTTTATACATGACCAAATGTTATTCTCTGATTTTGTTAACGATGTTGAAGATTATCTTGAAGATATTGCAGAGCACCAAGGAGGCAACCATGATGGTTTTGATGACCTGGATGGATACATCTATCAGCACTTGTTTGGTGACAATTACATTAATCCATTTGGCCCAAGGTAATAGTTTGCTCTTTTATCCAGTTGATTTAGAATTGTTTGTTTCTGAAATTATTTAAGTTGTACAGTTACATTCACTTGATATTTAGAATTTAACTCACCATTTGAAATTGGCCGATATAGAGCAGGATACTGTTTATAACTTTGGGATTGTTTTTTGATTTGATACGTGATAGATTCAATCCTAGCCAATAGGAATTTGGTAAACTAAAAGCCACCAGAGGCTAAAAATTTAAAATTAAAATAGAAAATACTGGACTTCCTCAGCATGTTGGGCTGCATCTGTGGAGAGAGAAATAGTTCGCATTTTGGGTTGATGGCTGTTCCACCACAACGGAAACTTTGAATGTCTTTCTCCATCGTGTCGCCAACCTGCTGAGAACCGTGCAGTATTTTCTGTTATTTGGAATTCTGTAATGAATGTTTTGGGTGTAGGAGTGAGTAAGCATAACAGAATTTCAGCTATAATAGTGCGAGACAAACAAAATTCCAGAAATATTAACACAAAGGAATCTTCAGAACTACAACTTTATTCTCATATTTGGCAAACTGTAAGGACTCTACCAGATTTCTATCCGTGACATATTCCAGTTTATAAAAGTCTTCTACACCTGTTTCTTTTTAACTAAGAGGTATTGAAGGTCAATCGCAATTAATTTCCTGTCAGTTGGCCAGCCAGTGCCTTCATTAGACAGTTGGAATCTGCACTGAATATCCAGTTGTCAGTTTGGACCGCAGATTTTTACGTCTCCATTAATAGAAGATAGATTCATCAAATCAAATCCACTTAAATATGAAAAAGATTCATTACTTTTGAACATTGAACAGTACTGGACAGAAGCAGGCCCTTTGGCCCACAATGTCTGAACATGATGCCAAGACCAAATCTGCCTGCACATAATCCATATCCCTCTGTTCCCTGCAAATTCACATGCCTATCCAAAAGGCTCTTAAATGCCACTCTCAAATCTGTCTCCACCACCAACCCCAGTTCCAGGCACTCACCACCCTCTGCATATATCATCTTTAAACTTTGTCCCTCTCACCTTAATTTTGATTGATACCAAGGTGGTCTATTGAATGATATCTAGGTAGTCTATTGATTGAAAAATTAAATATATGTATAATATTCGCCGATAGCCATAAAATATCTCCTCAACCTACTGAGTTCCTTTTTGCTTTACCAATGCTCCAAGACCATGTATCAAAAGGATCATTATCAATACATTCATCTACTCCTTTTCTAAAGTAAGATTATTATAATGCTGCTTGAAATGTGGCCGTAGTATTTCTAAAAACCTATTGCACTT
Organism: Amblyraja radiata; assembly: GCF_010909765.2. Taxonomy (NCBI): domain Eukaryota; kingdom Metazoa; phylum Chordata; class Chondrichthyes; order Rajiformes; family Rajidae; genus Amblyraja; species Amblyraja radiata. The sequence goes on along the minus strand of NC_045989.1, from coordinate 15,844,540 downwards.
ATACTAATGCACATTGGGAATTGCAAATGAATAGACCAATCTTGGCTATTTTACTTAAAAGCCATAATGAATAATTTTTATCTTTGCAGTCCACTTTACGATGCTGATAAATACAGAAAGCATAATTCTAAACATGCATCTGGCTCCAGGCAACAGAGACCTGAAAGGAAATACCAGCAGGCTTACCACCACAGGGATTGTAAATGGAACAAGCCAGGACGTACCAATGGAAGACACATGGCGAATGTTGAAATTGAGCTGGGGCCGATGCCCTTTGATCCAAAATATTAAATGGGTGTGTTCTTCATAAGTATGTGTTTGAACATGTTCAGACTTATCTGATTGCTGTTTGTGGTACATGCCTAAGAATAATGACGTTTGTTTTGAAACAATATGCATTTCATTTGACTTTGAATAATAAGAGAGTAGATGTAGTTTTGCTAATAATATTCCATCTGTATTTGCAATGTGCTGGTCAGAGATTTCCTGAGCAGTTGTGTTGTGCAAAGTATGTTGTGCTAAACAAAGTTTAGGATTAAGTAAGAGTTCAAGTTGCGGGATCTTTAATGCATTTACAAAGTCTATTCGTATACTGGTGTATGTGCATGAAACGCAAGTCTCCTTTGCCTTAGCAAATTCGTAATTTGCTATCATGTGAATCTAAATTCCATATTGTGTAAATTATTAATATTGGTGTGCTGAATTTAAATTTCTTTTGAAGATTGTAATTTAATTCCATGGCAAAAATTGGTCCATTTTTACCTTCCCCCATGTTGTGAATAATTTTACCCAAATATATATATCTGCCTTTTATGATTTCAAGGGATAAAGAAAAGGGTTGCATTTTTAATTTAAAATCAGTTACATTGCATCTACATTTTCCATTTGACAAAATGAACAATTGTAGGCAAACAAAAATGTTAAAATCAATTGATAATAAAAGTTCTGGCTTAACTCTTTATTTGTGAAGCTGTTTTATTCGTGTGGCGAGTTTGTATGTGCTTAAGAATATATCAACCAGGAAGGGTCACCCAATATTTCAACATGTATATGAATCTGATTTACTGTATACTGATGCAGCTACCGCAAAAATAAATTCTGTAGTTTCAAGATGTTTTTTTTTGTTAATTTAAGAACTTGGTTTTCAGTCTTTTGTTACCATTATTTGAGTTTCTTGATTCAACAGACCATCTCCTATGCCTAAAGAGAGGTTCTGACTTGAAACATCACCTATGCATGCTCTCCAGAGATGCTGCCTGATCTGCTGAGTTGGTTCAATACTTTTTTAATTTCCAAAGTAAACTTGTTTCCAAAGAGAGATTTTAGAATGGCAGCAAAATATATAAGGAATTTATAGGGTATGATCTTGTTCCATCAATACCTGGTAAAAAGGAGAAAAACTGCCACTAAGCTCAGAAGCCATTAAAGGACAATAAGGCATAAACATTTTGTTTTTGACTATATTTAGATATTGATCTAACCTGACTGCTATATGTGAAGTGTATACTTGTGGGTTCTATCTGTGGAGTACCATTGGCAGAGGTGTATTGCTGAATATTTGGAAAGGTACAATATGCAATTACTAATTCAGAACCCCTTTAGGAGGAGGGTGAGTTAATTCTGATAGATGTGAAGTCTGCGAGCAGGGAATTGTAGCCTCATGGTGTTTGTGTGTAAAAGTGCATTTCATTTTGTATAGATTTAAAAAAGGCTTCTGTGTGCAAGTTTTCAATTAGCTTCCTACACACACCTATTTAATTTAGTGAGGATAAAATATAGTATTATTGAATATTTTCAACTTTAACATAACCATTGCAGTTAAATATCCATCCCTAACCATTTTCAGAGCACCTGACCTGGAGCCTGGCCCCAACCAGTGCATATTAAGCTAGTGAACTTGTGCGGATGGCGGTTTTCTAGGATTCAACTGAAGAAAGTCCAACATTCTGCCATAATCCCTTTTTCACTAACATCTATCACAATTCAAATGGTGGTAATAAATCGAGACATCGAGGAAAGCTGCCTTGCAAGTTAATAATCTCTTTCACCTTCATGAATAAAATCCACTTAAGATGAGGTCTTAACTATTCTTAGTTCCCTTTGTTATTAAGATCTTGGGTTGCACATATTTATGTCCAATATTGTTTTACCACTTTAATTGACTAATGCAGTGGTTATATATTTTATGGTTTTAAGGTTTGCAATTTGAGTAATACGAATAGCAGACAAATATCTGAGACAAGATCTTGTACCATCTGGATAGATAAGGTCTGCTTAGGGAGCATTGATTCATGCGAGGGGAAATGTGTCTCATAAATCTGTTCTTTTTGAAGAGATAACCAAGGGGATTGATGAGGGCAGGGAGATGGTTGCTGTCTAAGGATTTTAGTAAGCCTTTGATAAAGTCTTGTATGATAGGCTAGTCAGGAAGTTTAGAACACATACATTCCAGAGAGCATTGGATACATAATTGGCTTGATAGTTGGAAGTAGAAACTGATGGTGGAAGGTTGGTTTAAAAAAAAATTGGAGGCCTGTAACTAGTGATGTGCCACGGGAATTGGTGCTGGGCCTGTTGTTATTAGTCAACCAAACAATTTGGATGAGAATGTACAAAACATGGTTAGTAAGTTTGCAGAAGACACAAAAATAATAGGTATAGACGGCGAAGAAGGTTGACAAATTTTGCCGTGTGATCTAAATCGCTGGTTAAGTAAGCCAAGAAATGGTAAACAGGGTTCAATGGGTCAAGTGTGAGGAGGGTATGGAAAGAGAAAGATTGAGTCAACACAATCTCCTGCACTGACTTGGAACACAAAATAAATTATATCTTGAGCAAAAAGCAATGTGCTGGAGAAACTGATGTCCTCAAGAAGGGACTCAACCCAATATGTCACCTGTTCATTCCTTCCATAGATACTACCTGACCCACTTGAGTTACTCCAACACTTTTTTTTAGTGCAAGATTTCAGGATCTGCAGTTTCTCGCATCTCCAATAAGATTAGTTTGTAAGTTTGAGAGAAATATAAATACGTAATGAAAAACCTTTCAAAATAAATGCTTAGTATGCTGTAAGGTTCCCCCTATTTCATCCCTGGTAAACTGGAATAGTAAACTTGTTAATAAGTTTGCCATATCAATTTCAGAAGCATTATGGTAATTTATTAAATTTAGTCAATTTCAATAATTAACATGCTTTCTATGATTTGAGTGAAATGTTTCAATTCTCAACATATATCGTTGCATGCAGATCTGTGACACATTTCAAAGGCGTGAAATAGATCCTATTCCCTTTCTTCAGAGATGTTGCCTGACCCGCTGAGTTACTCCAGCTTTTTGCGTCTATCTTCGGTGTAAACCAGCATCTGCAGTTCCTTTCCACACAGTTGTGTTTAAGTGGGTCTGCAATCCAAGAAGGAAGTAGAAGGGAGACACAGAAAATGCAGGAGTAACTCAGCGGGACAGGCAGCAGCATCTCTGGAGAGAAGGAATGGGTGACGTTTTGGGTCTCGGCCCTTCTTCAGACTGATGTCAGGGGAGTGGGCAGGACAAAGATAGAAAGATAGAGGAAATAGAAGGGTATTGTTATGCAATAAATAAAGTTGTTTTTTTTAATCGATTGAGCTGAACCAGTTCTACCTTTATTTATACCAAACTCGGTCATAACTTTTGCAGTAGAAAACAGATTTCCCAACTAATAGAGATCGAAGAAAAGCTTTGAAGAGAGGCATTCTGGGTTCATTTGGAAACGATTGTTATTGATCAATGAAGTATTATTCTATAATGCAGATTACGTATCACTGAGAAACCATCTTGCAGTGGGTACACAAAAATGCTGGAGAAACTCAGCGGGTGCAGCAGCATCTATGGAGCGAAAGAAATAGGCGACGTTTCGGGCCGAAACCCTTCTTCAGTCTGTGTACCTTCGATCTTCCAGCATCTGCAGTTCCTTCTTTAACACAACCATCTTGCAGTACCCTTTTTCTCCCTGGGACTAGGAACATGCATGATTGAATCAGAATATATTCTGTTGTAGCAATGCTTAGTGTGGAAGCAGGGAAGGGTTTAAAATGCTTGTGGGAAACGTACTCGGTTTACTTTCTGCTTCCCAATAAATCAATGTAGTCCTTTGATACTGGGGCGAGTTACTCTAGCTTCTTGTGTGTATCTTTGGTCTATAGCTCCTTCCTCCACTTTTGGAGTGAATTGAGCAAAGATCCTATAGCGGATCGCACAATAGTCTGAAGAAGGGTTTCGGCCCGAAACGTCACCTATTTCTTTCGCTCCATAGATGCTGCTGCACCCGCTGAGTTTCTCCAGCATTTTTGTGTACCTTCGATCTTCCAGCATCTGCAGTTCCTTCTTTAACACAGTGATCTAACCTGACTGCTATCTGTGAAGTGTATACTTGTGGGTTCTATCTGTGGAGTACCATTGGCAGAGGTGTATTGCTGAATATTTGGAAAGGTACAATATGCAATTACTCAGGATCTTTGGAATTGAGTGTTGGTGTGGAGCAAAGATTATAGAGGAGCTATAGGATCTGCTATAGGATCTTTGGTGTGGAGGAGGGGGGAGGGGGGAGGGGAGGAGGCCGCGCGTGCGCACTGCCGGTGGTTGGTTGCCGGGCCGGGCCGGCGCCTCCAGTGAGCGTCCATGTTGCCGGGCGGGTTGACCTTCCCTCGGTTGACCCTGGCGGCCGTCGTGGGGGTGGCGGGCGGACTGTACATCTACAGGCCGCTGTATAAACAGTATCGCCTGGAACAAGCCAAGGCCCGGGGCAACTCGGCTCCCGGCGCCGAGAGCGGCGGCACCAACATTGACGGCTCGGCACCGCCTCGGGCCGCGGGCGGCGACGGTAAAGCGGGCGGCGAGGCCGGTCAGTGCTCCCCGGCCACCGGCCTTTGACCGCTCAATGTGAGGCAGCATCGTGGCAACCTGTACGACAGCTCCCCGCTGTACAGTCTGCAGGGAATGAGCCTTGCAACTGTGTGCTGGCTCACTGCGGCTGGGCATCGAACCCATGTTCTCCAGCGATGCCTTTATGCAAATCAAAATATTGGTATGACTTTTGACATGTGAAACAATAGATTATAAACGAATTCTTGAAATTGGGTATTAGTTTCTTGGGTTACAATATGCATATTTTATTTTGTAGTTTTGTTTAATTATATTAATTATGTTTCTAATGATATTCTTAATCATCCAAATAATTGTGTAGTAAGGAACTCTGAGCCAAATATTTGGTAGAAATAAGTGCCAATTTCTTTTGTAGAATACTGTGACTACAATGATGATTGGTTGGATGCTTAGTCTTGAGTTTTACCGTAGCATTATTGAATAAACGAGTTTGGTATTTCCATAATCCTCCGCCATTTCCGCCACCTCCAACGTGACCCCACCACTCGCCACATCTTCCCATCTCCCCCCATGTCTGCCTTCCGCAAAGACCGCTCCCTCCGCAACTCCCTCGTCAATTCTTCCCTTCCCTCCCGCACCACCCCCTCCCTGGGCACTTTCCGTTGCAACCGCAAGAAATGCAACACCTGTCCCTTCACCTCCCCCCTCGACTCCATTCAAGGACCCAAGCAGTCGTTCCAGGTGCGACAAAGGTTCACCTGTATCTCCTCCAACCTCATCTACTGCATCCGCTGCTCTAGATGTCAGCTGATTTACATCGGCGAGACTAAGCGGAGGTTGGGCGATCGTTTCGCCGAACACCTCCGCTCAGTCCGCAATAACCAACCTGACCTCCCGGTGGCTCAGCACTTCAACTCCCCCTCCCATTCCCAATCCGACCTCTCTGTCCTGGGTCTCCTCCATTGCCAGAGTGAGCAACAGCGGAAATTGGAGGAACAGCACCTCATATTCCGTCTGGGGACCTTGCGTCCGGATGACATTAACATTGAATTCTCCCAATTTTGCTAGTCCTTGCTGTCTCCTCCCCTTCCTCAACCCTCTAGCTGTCTCCTCCCACCCTCCCATCCGCCCGCCCTCGGGCTCCTCCTCCTCCCCTTTTCCTTCCTTCTCCCCCCCCACCCCCCATCAGTCTGAAGAAGGGTTTCGGCCCGAAACGTCGCCTATTTCCTTCGCTCCATAGATGCTGCTGCACCCGCTGAGTTTCTCCAGCAATTTTGTGTACCTTCGATCTTTCAGCATCTGCAGTTCCTTTTTGAACACTTGGTATTCCGATTGCTGTGTGTATAGGGTGATTTCACGAAAGGTCACTGGAGCGTAGATCCGCATCCACGTGACCGAAAATTTTAACTGGGGGACAAGCGTCACTTCCGGTACATGTTAGTGAATGGGAAAACACGCACTTTCACACCCGTTAAAAACATCGAAAACGGCCCGTTTTTGAGCTGCAATTTTCTGTACTAGTCGGGGTGACCATGAGGAACAGCTACCTAAATTTACAGTCCAAAAAAAAGATAGAAACTAAGGTAAATTCAAGAGGGGGCTGAAGGTGTAAATACAGCGGAAGTGCTAGCGGACATTTGCCGTGGAGATTTAAAGATCCAAAATATCGGGAATTATCGCGTTTGCTCACTGCATTTCATCAAAAGTAAGGCATTATTGACTTTTTATCTTTATTCATTTGTTATATGAAAAGTATTAAAAGTTAAAAATCCGTCAGTAAAATTGCAAAATCGCCCATGGTTCTCAGGTGGGTTTTAACATGCAAAATGAAAACGCTTCATGGAATGATGTCAACAATCCTGATTGGGCACCCACTGTGAGCAGGATAGACAATGTGCACAAGAACGCCATGCACGTGCAACAAGAAGAGAGTATTAAAGCAGATTTGGTTGCAGCTCAAGCATCTATAGCTCTGCAAGTTGATGGCGTTCTTGTGCACATTGTCTATCCTGCTCACAGTGGGTGCCCAATCAGGATTGTTGACATCATTCCATGCTGCAGGCTTGTCTGTTATTAGATGATAAATAAATAAATAAGTAGTTTGGGTGATTGTGCAGGCTTTAAACAAGAAACATTGAGAAATATATTTTGGCAAATAATAAAATGTCCTGCTTTTGTCCAACTAACAGCTGACAGCTTGCATCTCAGTAAAATTTATTTCAAAACGCATTGATAGTTTACGATTATTTAAATGGTAAATGGAGCTTCAGAAGCGTTTTCATTTTGCATGTTAAAACCCACCTGAGAACCATGGGCGATTTTGCAATTTTACTGACGGATTTTTAACTTTTAATACTTTTCATATAACAAATGAATAAAGATAAAAAGCCAATAATGCCTTACTTTTGATGAAATGCAGCGAGCAAACGCGATAATTCCCGATATTTTGGATCTTTAAATCTCCACGGCAAATGTCCGCTAGCACTTCCGCTGTATTTACACCTTCAGCTCCCTCTTGAATTTACCTTAGTTTCTATCTTTTTTTTGGACTGTAAATTTAGGTAGCTGTTCCTCACGGTCACCCAGACTGGCTCAGTAATTTGCAGCTCAAAAACGGGCCGTTTTCGATGTTTTTAAGTGCGTGTTTTCCCATTCACTATCATGTACCGGAAGTGACGCTTGTACCCCAGTTAATATTTTCGGTCACATGGGTGCGGATCTACGCTCCAGTGACCTTTCATGAAATCACCCTATACGGACCTGCGTTTCACCCGTAGTCAGGATCGAACCCAGATCTCCGGCGCCGCAAGTGCTGTTGAATTGCTACTGGAGTTAGCAACACTTTCTCCCTTCTCCACTGGTCCATGCAGAAAACTCAGCAGTGTCAATCTAATGAATCACGTTCCGGTCCACTTCAGCCTGGGTGTATGGGTTCCATTCTCACTCGGGTTATTATACAGGTGCTCCTCTCCTGCATAACCCTAGGAGGCAGATTTGTGAATGGAGTTTCACTACTGTCCCCTCCTGAGTGTCCCATCCCTGTCCGGGGGCGGCCAGAGATGTCCGGGATGACCTTGGACTGACGGTACACCGGCCTGGAGCAGTGGTGGCCCCAGACTTACAGCCAGCATGGAGAAGAAGCGCAAACTCCAGCTCAATTCTGCTCCAACTCCCGAGGAAACCGTTCCGCGACGGGCCGGGGACTGTCAGCTGCACCTTTCGCTTTATCCAGTGTCTGTGGGTTAACCCCCCTCGGTCATCAACTGGGATACACACAAAGTTCTGCAATAACTCAGCGGGTCAGGCAACATCTCTGGAGAAGGGTTTCGACCCGAAGCGTCACCCATTCCTTTTCTCCAAAGATGCTGCCTGTTCTGCTGAGTTACTCTAGCATTTTGTGTGTACCTGTATTTTAAAATTCTTCTCCTTCTGGTACTTTCAGAACTCTGCCATTCTGCTAGCAACTATCATTATGGTTCTCTCGTTATGGTCTTTTGCACATTTTTATTTTTAGCAGTCACGGTTCTAAAATCTGGAAGTTTTCCCCTAAATCTATCAAACTCTCTTTCCTGCTTCAAGGCACTCTGTTAAACCTTTTTGGGCAAATCTTTACTATAATATATTCTTAAATTGCTTGGCGTCAAGTTTTGTTAATAATATTTCCTGAATGCACCGTGGGACATAATGCTATTGTTAAAGGTGCCATATTAAAAAAATATGTTTTAAGATGCATATTTAGGAAAAGAAGCAACATGGAGTGTATCAAATGGCACAATAACTATTCAGGTAATCATTGCAATGTGATGTTTATTCCCAAGTTCTGTGGGTTATTTGAGACCATAAGCAGTTTTTTCTATATTTCTGCAGAAGCTGAAGTCACTGAGTAGGAAATGGATGAATTCTGTTGAACGACAACTTTACACTGCTGAGCTGGACAAATTACTCTTCTGCAACAATTACAATGGTTCAAGGAGAAAAATGACCATTGCCTTCTTAACTAAGGATGGACAATAAATGTTGCTTTCACCAACACCATAAGACATGAGAACAGATAATAAAGCATTGCCACACAAAAAAATATATTTTTACCACTCGTGCTTTTATAATATACGACTACCCACTAGTATATGAGTAGTATCAAGTTGTTGGGCTTGATATAGGTGGGTGAGACATTAAGTATTGAAGAATTTAAGAATGTAGAAGCAGGAATAGGATGTGCAGTCTTGTGGTGGAAGAATATCTCTTGCACAGTCCATTTTTTGGCCACACAGTTATTCATCTATAGAAGGGAAGGAGAGAGGTTTGTTTGCCTTACTGGTGCATTCTGTACACTCATTCATTGATTGTACAAACCATAAAAATATTATACACATTTAGCAAAAAGGTAAAGGTAATGTTCAACAGCCTGATGGGAAGAAGCTGTTCTGGTAGCTGGACATTAGTTTTCACTCATACACCTTCTTCCCCATATGGCAGAAGTGAAATGAGAGTGTGGCCTGGGTGGTGTTGGTCCTTGATGATGTTGGATACTGTTTTGAGACAGTGCTTCCTCTAAGTTCCTATGATGATTTTACTGACTAAGAGCAATGTATGAAGGACCTGCAGATGCACACCAAAGATAGACACACAATGCTGGAGTAAGTCCACGGGACAGGCAGCATCTCTGGTGAGAACGAATGAGTGAAGTTTCCTGTCGAGACCTGAGTTTCGGGTCTGAAGAAGTGTCTCGACCTGAAACGTCACACATTCCTTCACTCCAGAGATGCTGCATGTCCTGCTGAGTTACTCCAGCATTGTGTGTCTTTTAGAGCAAAGTCATTGTTAAACAATTTCAACAATGGTCCTGCTACATCCTATAAATCTTAACTGAGCTTATCAAATATCTTCCGTCTCATACCCATCTTGCTCATTGTTTTTTGTCTCAATGCCATTCCCTTTCTACGTCGTTTATCTTTGTCGTTTATTCTCTCCCGCATACTATTCATTGGCAGGGGCAGTTTTGTCTTTGGCTTCCTCTGTCCTATCCCATCCCCCACTCCCGCCAGCCCTATTTAAATACCTGCATAAGTTTCTATGAATTGTTCCCAAGATAACATAAAAGCAAAGGCATCAAAGAAAATGTGATTAGAGGTACAGATGGACCCAAGGCTGTCAGCGTGGTTGCCATCTTTCCATTGTCCTGTTCAAAATGAGCATCAAATTCATTGAACTCATCAGAGGGGGATGCGTTGTTGCCAGCAATATTGCCTGACTTCACTTTGTAGCTTGTTATAGTATGATAACCTTGCCACAATCGATGGGTGTCATTTGGTTATCCTGGGATTCCGACCTGGTCTGGAATTCCCTCTTGGCATCCTTGATGGCTTTGCGAAAGTCGTATACAGATTTCTTGGGATCGTTTGACTTTGAATGATGCAGACTTGGACTTCATCCGGGAATGCATCTCATGGTTCATCTATGGTCTCTGTCTTATTTGGTACACAGTTCTCTGCAAACATACTGGCAAAGTCTACTCATTTAGGTTGGCCACAGAATTAAGCGAAGCTGTGGTCCTGGTACTGATCCCTGTGAAACTCCCTTGTACACTTTCCTCCAATCTAAAAAAATACTGTAACTATTATCCAGGGTTACACTATAGAAGAGGTGGTTTGATTCATTACCCCACCACCTTTCATATTTTTCAGACATTTTCCTATCCAAGACTTGAGAATCTTGATGATGGAAGTCCATATATTCTGCATTTTCTTTACTGACTTTTCTGTTACATCATCAAAAAACTGTTAGATATGATTTGCCCTTAAAGATATTTGGTGATGATTGGTTTATATTTGTATGATGTTTGGTATGAATATTATAAATTTGATGGAATATTTTGTGGTGGGGTTTATTTTTGTCTTATGGCAGGCAGTTGACACAATGAGCAGTGAAAAATGAGCAATTTAGTGAATGGGGAATTGGGGTTGTGGTTGCTTGCTTTCATGCAAATCATTTCTTCACACACATCCTTGGCTGAATAACGCTGCCATGGTTGCCTCACCCTTCTCACTTCCCTCCTTCTCCACCCTCGCATGTTCCTGCTTCTCAGTTGATTTTGGTGTAGCTGGTGACAATGCCTGAAAACGCACAATAGTGAGGTTGGGTGCATGTAGCAGCGGTTGTACTAGCACAACAGCATTTTACAGCTCTTCCACTACAACTACCTGCTGAAAGCCGTTGTAATCAAGTCATCTCATCTTTGGTTAGCCCTGTGTTTCAACTGCAAATGAAATTAAACAAATGCATCATGAATATTGGAAAATGATCTACATGAGAAGCTGCTTTTGGTCACACATCGGTTAGTTGCCAAGGGAATGAACCGTTGGTGGGTACCAGGAAATGACTAATTCAACACACGTTAGTCAAAAAGCATATGGTCAGAAGGTTGCAATCTAAGCAGAGTAATGTGCTGCCTCTGCGTGCTAGTCTCTGGCAAGATACCATGATATGTAATTAACTTTCAGAAAAGACAGCCTCCTCGTCCTGCCTGATGCAACAGTGATGAGAACTTACAAGATGTTGCAACAATATCCAGTTTCAGCTTGGAAGGAGTCAGGCACATAAAAAATCATTAATATGGTCACCTTGACAACAACGACAATGTGTTCCTGACCTAGCAATTGACGGTTTTGGCTGTGGCAAGTGAAATATTTCAGTGAGATCATCCTTTCTGAAGGGCAGACATCCCACTCATTCTTCCTCCACAAAGTTCAAGTAGGAGAACTGGTCCTTCCACAGCCAGGGTGATAGGAAATTTCATGAATATTCACACATTTTTAATCTCATAAACATAATTCGGATTTGTATGTCACAATAAGGTACTTCTGAATGCTGGTATTTATTATAGTGATATTTATTTTTGAGGTTGAATGTTAAACACACGGCTGAGGTAGCAGACTCATCCAGGAGGTAGACATCATTCTCGATGTCTGAGTTATTAATGGGTTTTCGAAAACGGGTGAAGGTTACTGCAAAACGTTTGAATTGGTAAAAAAACCCAACTGGTTTATTTATGCTCTTCAGAGAAGGACATCTTCCCTTTTCTTCCCTGGTTTGACCAACAAACAGCACCATTGCCATCTATTGAGGTTTCCTCCGAGCAGTTCTCAGAAGTGGCGCTGCAAGCCCCTCATTTGTACGCAAGATTTAAAGATCCTTCTGGGTTTCCAGGAATGAGCAATAATTGATGACCTTTCAGACATTGTCCATGTTCAAAGGGTGAGTTTAAAAAAAGGAGCAAAGTAGTGTTGCATTATAACTATCCTATGATGAAAATGTACATATATTATTTTCTTAGAAAAGGTTAAATTAGGAAGATGAGGAACATCTTGACATGATGAACATTTTTCTTTCTTTGCTGTGAAGAACTAAGCTGTCAGCTCAACATAATGACAGCTTAGCTTTAAATTGCAACTGTGTGACCTCAAGAAATAATTACAGGCCTTGTTCGTTCACCCTGTTTTTGGTTTCAGCTATTTTGTGCTTTCATTCTGTACATGTGAAACATCTTTTTTTAAATAGATGAAAATAGAAAATGACCAAACTTCGAAAATATCCCATTAGCTGGAAAATGCTACGGGAGGTCTAAAATTCATGGAAGACTAAGGTTTTTTTTTAGGATTGGTTGAATTTGATCAATGTACATTTATGTTAAATGTGATTTGGGACTCTTGGTTTCAAAGTTAAGAATGTTCCAATTCTTCCTCTGGTCACCTTCAACAGTAAATTTTCCTCTCTTCCCCAAATGTAATTTCAATGAGTCTGTTTGGTTTGTATTTGTGGATTTTAGTTATTTAAAAACACTAAATGTTACACATTGAAATACAGTTCTGCATCCTGATTTTGGTTAATTGCACAATTTTCTTTAGAAAGCTAATGATGAAAAATAATGACATTGAAAAAATACTGCTGCTATTAATTAGTTTAACATGACTTTGTTGATTATAAACTATTGGCATAACTCTTCGATTCTCCCCACATTATTATGTTCAACTTTGAGGCTATTTAACATTGTTTTGTTATTGCTACCCTAAATTTGTTCTATTAAAATCTAGATTTCCCTCAAAACTGGAGCCTCATAATCATGCTTAGTAAAGGAGGAGGAGGAAGCTATAAATTGCGATTTTCCAGTTCTTTATCTTGCCAAAAAAAAGCTTCATGACCATCTCTGTAAGTAGTATTCTTTGCTGAAAATGGTAACAAAAAGTTGGTGTAGTTGAGGGCTAAGTGCACATTCTGACCACAGTCAGTTCCTTATTGGTATTTTGGACGTGCACAATATGTTTACTGTGCTTAAATGTTTCATGTTGCAAATGGTAGAGGGGGGGGTGGGGGGGGGGGGGGGGGGGGGGGGGTTAAAGTAGTGATGGATGACGAGCATTTTAGTGAAAGAACAACTTTGCTACATGTGAGTCATCGGTCAAGGTAGGAATATAATCTGCAGGGTCTGAAGCAGGATCCTGGCCTGAAATGTCACCTATCCATGTTCTACTGAGTTGTTTATCCTACACTTAGTGGTCATCTTAAAATGCATAACCTTCAGCTTTCTTTGTTGACATTTTGCTATTCCTATCCTTGTTTCCCTATTTATTTGTATTGATTTGTTCAAGTAGAATATTGTCAGACAATGTAATTAGCTTGCTGCTATGCTGCACCACGTGAGATATTCTCCAACTGTAATTCAATACCCAATCTGCCCCATAGTGATACACTGCAGGTCATTGCCTACGTCCCGTCTGGGTATAGCACTGAAGATAGACACAAAATGATGGAGTAACTCAGTAGGTCAGGCAGCATCTCGGGAGAAAAGGAATAGGTGACGTTTCAGATCGAAACCCTTCATCAGACTGAGAGTCAGGGGAGAGGGAAACTGGAGGAATGACTAGCACCAGCAGATGAAGGGGGACCAGCGCCACTTTGTGGGCTAACCCAATACTGCAGCCTAGGTGAAGTGTGAAATTCTTTTTCAAAAGAGAGGAAGTTTAAAAGCAGAAGTGAAAAACTAATATATCATTAATTGCAAAATAAAGGAAACACAGAAATCCTCAGATTGCCACAAGAATGCCGGTGTTTTTCCTTAAAGGATTCAGGAATTTGAAGACATTAAATGCACAATAAATAACCAAGAAATAGGGCTAGTGTCTTAGATGGATGGTCATGGTTTTTATTAATAGGTGATCAGGAGGAATTCAGGATCATTTCTGTGTGATCATCACTTGGTTCCTCTCCAATATCGAGCATGGGCATGTTATTGCCATACAGTGGATCCTCAAAGTAACCAAAGGGAAACTCACTCCAACTTTTGTAATTAAACTCAGCACCTCTCTACCAGTTCATCACATCACTTTTATTCATCAGATGCCTTTAATCTTTTTAGTTTAGTATCCAAAGTTTTTACCTTTGTCCAGAATTATTTGCTGCTGATTACACAAGTTTAATTCACTGTTGCACCATAACTTAATGTTGGAACTACCGCTATCCTCAGGTCAACTTCCTCATTGTTTCAACTGTGGAATGTATTCGACCTCTCTGCATGGATACTGTAGAACTTGTGTAAAATTCAATTGATACTCCAGAAGAAAAAGTTATGGTCACTTTGGAACAACCCAATTGTCATAAAACCCATCTGGTTCACTCAAAGTGGTGTCCTCAGTCTGGCAATGTGCAACTCCAGACTTTCAGGGATGTGGTTGACTCTTAAATGCCCCTGGAAAGTGAAACAGGATTGGCCTTTTGGTGGCGACATAGACACCAGCCAAGTTGCTCTCAACCAATGTCAACCTGGCGAAGATGTACTCACAAACATCTGGGTTTTGCCACCTAAATTGTTCTTCTTCCTTCTCTAACACCGAAAAGAAAGAATGTCACATGTGCACATTTCCCTCCAAGTCACAGCATCGTTATTTAGAAACATATCACCATTTCTTAAATATCGCTGGGTGTGAATCCTGGGACATCCAACCGAGCAACTCTGTGGGAGGGAGGTCTGACCCCACATGAACTGCAACAGTGTGGAAGGCAACACTCACACCTTCTCAAAGTATTAGGGACAGACAGTAAATGCAGGGCTTCTCAGCAATCTCGGACTACTATTCAGATTCAGATTCAATTTTAATTGTCATTGTCAGTGTACAATACAGAGCCAATGAAATGCATTATGTAGCAACAACTGCGGATGCGCTATCCATTTTTTAAATTACCATTGAGTAAGCAGTATTAGCTTTTCCTTGGTTCTATTTTCTAACGTTTGTATTATCTTCTTGAGTAGCTCTTGCTATATCTCCTTGTGTCATGCAGGCTGGAAGTGACCAGGTTTCTATTCTTGATCACCGGTGAATTTGCTATTCTCATTTAGAGTACGTAAAGAGAGATGATGGCAGCTGCTGGAAGAACTCAATGGGCACCTGTGGAGGGAAATGGACAGACAACGTTTTGTGTCAGGACTGATGGAGTAGAGCAGAGAAAGATGATTCGTGTGTGAATCAACTCCTCCTCACCAGATCCACCTATCACTTGCCAGCTCTTGTCCCACTCCTTCCCTCACTTCCTTTTACCAGCTATCTCCCCTCTTCTCCATCAGTCTGAACAAGTGTCCTGACCCAAACCTTTATCTGTTCATTTACCTCCACAGATGCCGCCTGACCAGTTGGGTTCCTCTAGCAGTATGTTTTCTAGCTCAATAAATAGGAGGACCAAGCATCACCATCTAGAAGTCACAGGGCATTTCCTTGACCCGGTGATGCATTTGGGGCGCAATTTCTTAGCTATTGCTCAACCTCTGTTACCTCATCCAAGTAACTATTAGGAATGAGCAAGATGTGGAGAATTAGCCAGTTGTTTAATTTACAAACAGCTTCACAATTTGTCGTCATAAAAACTTACTATTATAAAGGACATTTTGTGATTAAAAACTCAACTCATTGAGGCACTGGAACAACGCCTGATTATTTTTTGTGTAGTTCAGGAGTCCTGAATTCATCGCCTCTCTTGTTGTAAGTGCAGTCAACTAATTTAGTACAAACTGGTATTGAATTGGAAATGCCAGAGGCTGTACATCCTTTGTGATTCAGTGATGGAACTCAAGGAGTCATTGGGGAGTTATAAAGTTATTTTAATACTGTTTAATTTGATATTTCCCAGTGAAGTGCTGATTGCAAGGCTGTGCTCTGATATGTTTAATCAGTTTCAGTTTTGACTCTCATTTGCAGAGAGATGTCCAATATAAATGCCTAATTGTATTTCACCTGTACTGTTAATTGGGAGGTAATGACCAATACAAACTGCAGGGCCTTTGTCCTTTGACATGACATTACATGCCTGCCAGCTTTTTCAGACTAAAGCTTTGGAGATAAAGCAGAGACTGGATGTGAGTTTAGTTTAGTTTAGAGATACAGCGCGGAAACAGGCCTGTCGGCCCACCGGATCCATGCCGACCAGCGATTCCCGCACACTAACACCAACCAACACACACTGGGGGCGATTTACAGTTTTAGCAAGCAAATTAACCTACAAACCTATTCATGAGTGGGGGAGGAAACTGAAGCACCCGGAGAAAACCCAAGTAGGTCAAGCAGAAACCCATAGTTAGGATCGAACCTGGGTATCTGGTGCTGTAAGACAGCAACTCTACAGCTGCACCACCATGCCAAGTATTCTCATTCATTTAACTACCTAATGCTCTCTAATCTCCTCTGCAGGGGTGAGGGTTACCGGACTGATATTTTGTTCAACTGTAACAAGATGTCCCAACTCTTCTACTCATTGCCTCAGCAGATGAAGGCAATTGCGTTCTTCACCACCCTGTCTACCTGCGGCACCAATTTCAGGAAACTATGTATTTGTATCCTAGGTCTGTTAGTTCTACAACACTTCCCCAGGACTCTATCATTCACTGTGTATTTCCTTCCCTGGTTTAAATTCCCAAATAGCTTCACTTTACTTTTGTCTGAGTTAAACTCTATCTGATGTTCCTTTGCATACTTTCCCAGTTGATATAGATCATGTAGTCACCCTTTTTCATTGTCCACCACATCGTCATTTAAATCCTTCCCCTCTCACCTTAAACCTATGCTCTCTAGTTTTAAACTTGCCGACCTGGGTCTGCATCAGTTGTGGATTAGTTAATCATGCCACCTACATTCTCCTCCAAGTCATTAACATAGATGACAAAGGCATAGGCCTACTATCTGAAATAGTCCATCCACTCTCAATCTTTGACTCCTTCCACTATGCCAGTTTTGTGTACAATTGGCTTGGCTAGTTCAATCTTGATCTCAAAAGCTGTAATCTTCCAGACCAGCTTACCTATGTATGATTTTATCCAAGGCCTTGCTAAAGACCTAGTAGAGAAAATCTACCACCCTGCCCTTGTCAATCCTCCTGCTCACTTCAAAGAAACCTAATCATATTCAACTGAGTAAACAGATGGCACCTCAGTTCGACAGCTCGACTGAAAGCTAATACCTCTGATGCATCACAACCTCAATTTTGCTCTCTTGCCGAATATTTATTTGTTATTTGATTTCTGGAGTGGGATTTAACCTTTTACTGCCAGGCTCAGAGGTGTAGTAACTGAACTATCTAACATAGGAGATTATTGGTGGAATTTAGAATGTCTTTGCCTGTAGTATTTTGGTTCCATTGTGCTTAAGTATTAAAAAAAAGTGTAGTTAATAGTATTGTTATGTTTTGGTAATTAAATAAACATTATTAACAGAGATGTTTTAATTCATTTTTATTCATTTTGTGGGATGCGAACATTGGTGAAAGAGACAGCATTTACTCCCCATTTACATTTGTCCTCAAGAAGGCTGTGGTGAGCCAACTGCATTGTGGCAGTTCAGAGTTTATACATGTTTACTCTGTTTCACCCATTGGATACTAAGAGGCATATTATTTTAATATTCATTATGTTGGAGTACCTTAAAGGGTCAGGTAGCATCTTTGGAGAACATGGATAGGTGATGTTTCGGGTCAGGGCCCTTCTTCTGTCTGAAGGAGGATCCTAACTCCAGAGATGCAGCCTGACCTGCTGAGTTACTCCAGCATTTGGTCATTTTTTTGTAAACCAGATTTGTTAGCATTATATTGAAAATGTTCCCAGCCTGGGTATCTGCACCTGGGATACTACAACTGTACATCTACTGATTTAATAAGCAGTAATTATTTGACCAAGTATAGCACCATCCTTAAATAAACTCCAACATTGTTAATAGAAGGTAGCAAGGCAGATAGAGGACAGGACACTCTGCTCACCACAGAAGCAATTTGTGATGCAACAAACCCTAATATAAAAACCCAGCCAGTTCCCTTGGTAAAATACTTTTGCTTCAGTCTTACAAATTTAACTGAGCCAAGTCAGTGACTTCACAAGATGTTACCATCTCCTCAGTTACGCATCGTTTTTGAAATGTCCTGTAACCTAGTAACCGATTTTAGTGAATTATGTCATGTGTACTGAAATACAGTGAAAAACGAGGTTTTGGTGTTATCCAGTCAAACCATATCGTAGATGAGTACAATCAAACCATACGCCAGTACAACAGGTAGTGCGGAGAGGAAATTAAACAGTGCAGACTACAATGTTACAGCTCAATGTTACAGAGCTAATGCAGGAGAGTAACAATATGATACAATATACGCTACAACTTTATTTACCCAGGAGGGAAATTGGTCTGCTATTAGTCAGAAAATACAGTTATAAGGCATTGATAGTGTCATGTGTATTATAATAATAATGAAATTTAAGTGACCAGTTATTGCTCAGCATATATGTAATCTACCAAATGTAATATGCCATATGTAATGTAACTTCCTTGCTCTTGTGTTCAATGCCCCCACCCATGAGGCCCAATATTTGTCCATCAAAAATGCATCACCTGTTAGAGAAGCTGTTGAGAGCTAAGGAGGTGGTAAAAGCCAGGAGACATTCTGGCCGGGGCAGGGAGGTGTTAACCAAAGATTGAGCGCTAAGGAGGTGGTAAAAGCCAGGAGACATTCTGGCCGGGGTAGGGAGGTGTTAACCAAAGATCCTATAGCGAAGCTCTCGCTATAGGATCTTTGGTGTTAACTGGTGCAGATCCTGTGGAAATAGGAGGAAGTGCTGTTGGAGAAGCTTTGAACTAAGTTGCAGGTGAATAGGTGTCAAATCAGTAAGTTTGCAGATGATACAAGGATTGGTGGAGTTAGTGACAATGTGGAAGGTATCAGGTGGCAGAGTGATATTGGTGTGTTCGTGAAGTGGATTTAGAAATGATAGGTGGAGTTTAATCCACACAAATGTGAGGTGATGCATCTTGGGAGCACTAATGAGGCCAGGACATACACCTTGAACGGCAGATCTCTCTTCCCTCCTTGAGTAGTCACCAGGTGGTCAGTGGGCTGGGTAGCATAGGCCATAAAATATGGCAGTGTGCTGGCACTATCTGTGGCCTGGCGATTCTATCAGCTTCACCGGTGACAGCTGTTTCACACTTTCAACCCACAACCATGGCGACGACTCTTGTGCCTCTTTCAGCTGATGTCACCCACTCTCAGCACATCCTCGTCAGCTGCCTCGGGGGAGTGTGAGGAAACTTGCAGTGCAGCGTGGAACACGATCCCTGCTGGTGGTCACCAGCCTACCCATTGCCCGCTGTTCAATTCCGATACAGACGTGATAAACTTTGGCTGCAAACTGCCGACTGAAAGACGGATTCCTCCTTTATCTAAAATGAAGTGAGACTCCTCTCTCTCTCAGTTCTCCCATTTGTCCAACCCGTGTTGAATAAATGGTGATCAGGATGCCTGAGAAAAGGAGACCCGAGGTCGCAAGTACTGGAGCAAAATAAAACCAGCTGGAAACTCACCAGGCAGCATCTATGGGGGAAAGTTGGACTTTTGTGTGGGGATGGATTCTTCTGGACTGAAAGAACAGAGGGGAGATGGCCAGGGTAAAGAGGCGAGGAGATTGGGGAGTGGCAAGAACTGACATTCGGTGGATGTATCCAGGTTTTGAAGAAAGAGTTTATCTGGTCTAAGAAAAATCATTCCGTGGTTCTTATTCCGAATTATTGCTTCATACTTTGCCATGTCTCAGCCTCGGTTACGAGTGAACAGTTGCAACAGGTTCAGATTCGCCAGAGCTAGGTTTCATTTCAAACACTAGTGGAACATGTTGTTTAAGAAGGAACTGCAGATGCTGGAAAATCGAAGGTACACAAAAATGCTGGAGAAACTGGTCGGTGTGAAGCACCTGCACTTGGTACCAGACTTTGGAGCACACAAGACCTGTGAAGGCTCTCAACGTTGCTGTGCGGTCGCCAACTCAGGCAGTGGGCTGCCGTTTGTCGATGTGTAGGTGCAGAGCCGAGGGAGGGAGGGAGGGGCGAGGCCAGGCAGACACACAGCGAGTTGAGGTGCATTCTCTCCTGGGGCGGAGCCGTGTTACGGGAAGTGATGTTACTCTGACAGAGGAAGGATGTGAGTGTAATTGAAGTGCGTTTAAATGCAAGTTTTCGGCGAGCTGCTGGTTTCCGCGTGGGATCAGTGAACGGAGACCAACCCCGGTCACGGTGAGTGCAAGGATGCTGCCGGCTTTAAATGACGAAATGCACCGGATTCTTGCAAGGAAGGCTTTAGTCTGCTTTCACGGGAACTCTCTGTCGTTGCCGCAGTTATTGTCTCTGTGGCCGTGCCTTGTAAAAGTTTTCCGGTGACATCTGTGATAAGGAAAGGCAGAGAGAGAGCGAAGGGCTGTGGGCGGAGAGCCGTGGATCCAGCCGCTGCCCCTCGCTCCTTCCCACGGCGCTAACGCCTTATCCCGGACACTCTATGAGCGGGTGTTGGCAGCAGCTTGTGTCGGGGATCCTGCTGCAAGACCGCACCGCTGGATCCAGACCCAGCTGCTCGCCTGCCCCAGCTGCTTTCCCCACTATACCTGTATGTACGTGTTACCAAACCCTTGCCTCTGGGCTAAAATGCTGACAGATACCTGTGATGTGTAGAAAGGAACTGCAGATGCTGGTTTAAACCGAAGATAGACACAGGGGGGACAGGCAGCGTCTCTGGAGAGAAGGATTGGGTGAAGAAGGGTCTCGACCCGAAATGCCACCCATTCCTTCTCTCCAGAGACGCTGAGTTACTCCAGCATTTCGTGTCTATCTTCGGCCTTTCTGTGATGATCTGCCACAGTGAGGCGTCTGCCCCATCGTATTCGTCACTCTGTTTCATTGAACGGCTTTAGGACGCGGTTAAAGACCTGCCGGAGGGGGCAAGTCAAGGGGGTGGGATGTCCACGTGTGATGCTCCACCCCCCGGGGCCGAGAGTGTGGGAAGGAACTGCAGATGCTGGTTTACACCGAAGATAGACACAGAATGCTGGAGTAACTCCGAGGGACAGGCAGCATCTCTGGAGAGAAGGGATGGGTGACATTTCGGGTCGAGACCCTACTTCAGACTGCTCCAGAGATCCAGCTGAGTTTACTCCAGTATTTGGTGCCTATCCCGGTGGCGGGGAGCCGGGCTTGGCTGACTGACCCGCCGCCTCTTCTTGCCGGTCAGTCCGGTGATCACCGCGGGTACCGCCCGGGATACAGCGGAGGTTTACACCCAGTGAGTTGTCCAGCGCTCACGGTGGACGAGGCCAGCAACAGGCCAGGTGAATGAATAGCAGCACATAAATGAGTCAACCTTTAACATTTCTTGATTTTATTTTTTATGTGTCAATTTACAAGCCGCTTCACGTCCGAAGAAGGGTCTCGACCCATTCAACGATAGACACAAAAAGCTGGAGTAACTCAGCGGGACAGGCAGCATCTCTGGAGAGAAGGAATGGGTGACGTTTCGGGTCGAGACCCTTCTCAGAAGCAGCATCTCTGGAGAGAAGGATTGGGTGACAGAAGTGTCTCGACCCGAAACGCCACCCATTCCTTCTCTCCAGAGATGCTGCCTGGCCCGCTGAGTTACTCCAACATTTTGTGTCTATCTTCGGTGTAAACCAGCATCTGCAGTTCCTTCCTGCAAGTTTTATTCAGCTGGTTTCTCCTCTGGTTCTCTGTGTACACCGATGTGCGGAATACGAATCCAAGGTTTGTGGGGCCGTTGACCCCCTGATTGTGGAGATGAGGGAGCTGGCAGTGAGGAGCTGTCACTGGAGCTGCAACTGTGTCACCACAGGTGGCTTGGTTTTATTGCTTATTAACAGCTCCCACACCTTGCACTCCTCCACATGAAGCGTTTAAATTTTTAATAGCAATTACCCTTCCACACTGACACAAGCTGAGCAGCGTTGCAGGACGCATTTCAATTACAGTAAATCTGGATTTAGAGTTTGCACTAAATCTTTCTCTTACCTCCTGAAGTGTAGGGAGATTCCTTAAAGTTGACCGGCTCACTTAGATTAGCACAGGGATGGGATAAACTCTCCCGAGCAGTGATGTTTTTCAGGATCTCCCAGAGAGGTGTGACTCACATTAACCACCAATCCCTGGATTTAGGTTGGGAAGTGTCCATGTGTAGTCTTCCGTGTTCATTTGCTCTTCACAGGGAGCTTGCTAATGAAGGTGCGCAGTGCTGAGCCACCAGACTTGTAGTTGAAAGTTGTGGGAAGGAGGGTGAAGACTGACTGAGGCAGGGAGGCACAGTGACTCCTTTATCCTTGGGTGGCAGGAGACGAAGTTATATCTGAAGTCCGACGGTGTAGATGGTGAACAGGAAGGAGAGAGGACCGTCCCCTCTGGGGGCCATGTTTTGCTCACTACCATGTCCGAGACACAGTTCTGTAGCCTGACATACGTACTGTGGTCGTCCAGTCAGGTAGTTAGTGATCCAGGACACCAATGGAGCATCCTCCCGCATCTTTTGTTAGTTTGCTCCCTAGCACTGGTGAAGTAAAAAAACATGAGTATCACAATGCTTCCCAGTTTATCCAGGTGAGCATAGGAACGATGGAGCAGGTGGATGATGGCGTCCTCAACCCCCATCTTTGTTTGATAAGCGAATCGCAGAGGGTCCAGGTAGGGTTTAACCAGGGGTCGCAGGTGAGTGAGCATCAGCCTCACCTGGGACTTCATGATGTGTGAAGTCAGTGCCTGTAGTCATTGGAGGAGCTGGGGCGCGTCCTCTTTTGTCCAGGAACCAGGCAGAATGTGTTCCACATCACAGGAACCCTCTCCAGGCTCAGGTTTTCCACCCTGCTGTACTTGTTATTCTGGCACAGAACTTGACTGTACTTAACGCATCAGTCTAGTGTTTTGAAAGCATCAGTACATAGCTCTGATCATGAATATGATCAGATTTCCCTGAATCTGAAGCCTGCCCATGTGTCCTTTGTGGAGACTGGACTGGGCGATTAGCTTTTACTTTATTATCTTGCACCTCTTCAGATCCATAAGAGTTTTGTGCTGTTTGCGCTGATGTGTCAGAGCCCCATTACACCAGCAGAGATCAGTGGGTGTCTGTTTGTGTGATGCTTGGTTGCTCTCTGCACTATCAGGAAATACTGCATGTTTGTTGCTAGTTTAGGTATTGGTCTGCAAATTCCAGACAGTCTGTGGCTGTGTTAATGAGTGTTTGAATTACCTCTAAACTAGTTAAGGTCTCTGTTTTGTGAGTGTTATCGAGTTTCAGTCGATGTGGGTTCATGATGGAGTGACTGGATCAGTTATTGCATTGCTTAACACCCCTTGCTACTCTAGGAGGATATTTGGGTGGGCATTGAAACTGAGCCATTTGGAGGTTGCAGCATGGTAGGTAGGTTGCGGTCTGACAGTCGAATGAACTACAATCTCAATAGTTCCTAACCGTGAAGGAGGAGAAAGGATCTCAACAATGCTACATATGTAGCTGTTGCCTTCATTCATGCGGAGGTTAATGTAACCGACACTGTATTGATCAGACATTACTTATTCCTTGACTGTTCCAATTACTGGGTGTGCGAAGGTGAGTTTGCTGAACAGTGATCAATATCTGCTTGCGTTGTAGATTAAGGTTTATTAAATGCAAACAGTGACAGTCCTCCCCATCGCCCCCATTCCAGTACACTGTGGAAAGTTCACAGAATGGATAGTTATTTTTAAAACTTTGGATAGGAAATTAAAGCTGCAATTAAGTATTACAGATTTGGAGTTGTTTAAGCAAAAGCTGTCTGATCCTTTTCAAGTGGGGAAATAGCTGCTACATATTAGAAGATTGAGGGGGGATCTTATAGAAACTTACAAAATTCTTAAGGGGTTGGACAGGCTAGATGCAGGAAGATTGTTCCTGATGTTGGGGAAGTCCAGAACAAGGGGTCACAGTTTAAGGATAAAGGGGGAAATCATTTAGGACCGAGATGAAGAAAACATTTTTCACACAGAGAGTGGTGAATCTGTGGAATCCTCTGCCACAGAAGGTAGTTGAAGCCAGTTCATTGGCTATATTTAAGAGGGAGTTGGATGTGGCCCTTGTGGCTAAAGGGATCAGGGGGTATGGAGAGAAGGCAGGTACAGGATACTGAGTTGGATGATCAGCCACGATCATATTGAATGGCGGTGCAGGCTCGAAGGGCCGAATGGCCTACTCCTGCACCTATTTTCTATGTTTCTATATTGGCTTCTGGAGAGAATGGAGCATTGTTATGGAGTGTTCATGGATATTTGTATTTGCTCATTAGTTTAGAGGGAATCTGTAACAGGATATTGATAAGCAGTTTGACTTTGTTTACATTTCTTGAGATGTTTCAATGTTTCAGGTAAATCTTAGTACAGATGGAAGATTGGGTGACTGCATTCCTTGGTCTGATAAAGATGCCCACTTGTGATAAAAGTTTAATTTGGTTCCAGTGGTGTATTTAGTTGTTGGGTACCATGGCCTAGTACCAATGCTGGATCCTAGCTTTGGTGTCTATGTGGAAAGAATTGTCTCTTTGAATCTTTCCCCTCTTAAATCCATGCCCTCTAATGTTAGATTCCCCAACCCTGGGAAAAATATGTGACTGTCCACATTTTATATTTCTCTCCTGAGTTTATATACTTCCTAGCGTCTACCCTTCAACCAATACACCGGGGAAAATGGTTCTATCAGCCTATCAATCCTCTCTTTATAAATCAAGCCAAGTCCCATCTACATTCTTTGTGGCGTCTTCTGCTTGCAATGGTAAATTGTGTCCAGTCGGGATCTGTGTTAAATTGTGATCTGCACATCTTTTTCGGGGAAGCCGCACTAATGTTGTTGGTTAATAACTGCTGCCAATTTTGCAATCATAACAGGCTCTTGTGGTATATGTAGCAATGTTTTAGTCGATCGGAAAAGGTATAGTTTATGCTTCAGCACAGTCACCTTTACCATGCACGAAACAGAAGACCTACTGTTTGTAGTTTACTAACTAGCACCTTTGACGGTCCAGTGCTCCCTCAATGCTCAATGACTGTGTTAGACAATATTCTTGTTCTCTGGTCGGTGGAGTAAGGCTTGAAGGAGCCTTCTGATTCCCTTGAGGCTGAGTTTCTGATGTATTTTTCTGACCTACATCCCAGCAGATTGAACCATACACACGTAAGGCTTTCTATCCTGGGGGGGGGGGGGTCTTTGTCACCTGCTGTATTATCCCCTTTCCTCTAGTGACATATTGTTGATGCTAATCGTTTAATTTAGGCGCAAATTGATTTTCTTTGAGTAAAAATGACGCATTGGGTTTTGCTGAAACAAAAAGTGGAATTGGTTTATGAATTTAAACAAGGGTAGAGAGGGAGTGGGTGAGGGGGAGAGACAGCAAGGAAAGACTAAGCATTAAGTTCCTTTTGAAGAGGATATTCAAAATACTTGCTAGTTGATTCGTAGGTGAACTTGCTGCTCCAATATGAGAGAGGTAGCATAAACATTTGAACAGGAAAATCCTATGGATTACATTAAATTAATAACCAGATAGTATTTTATGGTGATATTGATCTAGTGATGAATAATAAGCAGGACAGTGGGGAAAATCTTCAGAACAAGTTCCAAGCACTGTCACTGCCACTTGAATAGTTACCACCCAGAGGTGCAGTAGCTTGCTGTATCATCCCAAGGATACACTCCAATAGAACTGTAAATGTTGCATTGCAGACACCCTAGATTACAAGACTGGAGTGGGACTCGTGTACATGATCTTTCTCTCTCTTCTGTCAAATGACTGAGCAATACCCTGCCAAGGCGTCAGCTCAGTACAGGTTGTCCTTGGGTAACGAGCAGATGCTCTTTTTGCAGATCACTGTCGGCTGATTTTGCCCGTAATTCAAAAATACATAAAAATCACCATGGTAACCATTACCTCCACAGTATTCCAATGAATCGAATTAAAAGTGCACCAAACCGATAAGTCCCCTCCCCCACAATTACTAAAAGTGAGGGGAGGGGACGGAGAGGAGGCTAATACTCCTTTTGTAGGAATGAACACATGTCCGTATGTTGGACTTTTGAGTTTAATAATATTATAGGAGCTCATAGTGTGTAGGGTGTCGATAAATCGGCTGTGCATATGCCAGGGACAGCCTGTGAAAGTGTGTGTTACAACGTGGAGCGTGAAGCAATTTCCTTTTTTTTATAAAGGAAAATGCAGTGACTTGAAGTTATCTCAAAGTGGTGAACCGATAGTCCAATGGCTGCACTGCCGATTGTGGCTCCTAATCTGCCAGTGGTAAGATTTGTGGAAACTGGCACCACAAACAGCAGTAATTAAGCTTTGGGAACAGACCCAGCCCAGGAAATGGAGAACATTTGGATGAAGACCAGAAGTGGTCTCCAAAGAAATGATTACTAACAACATCAGCTTCATGCATTTGTTGGCAATTGCTGTTTCAACAACTTCTCCACTGGTCACAACTCCAGTCAGTGACTGGAAATAGATTTAGAAGAAAATGAGATTTAGGAATGGAGAAAAAAAAGAACTGTTATGACATTCAGCATTTACATTGTGTAGTAAAATACTTTCGCCTCCCAATAAATGAGCCATGTAGTGTGATTTTTTTTCTTGTGAAATGTCCTTTGTGATGCTTTCCTTTAGTTGGGTTTGAGGATCCTTTAAAAAAAAAAACATGATACATTTTGGTTTCTCAAAAAAAAGCAAAATAGAAAAGGGGGAGGGGTTAGGGGGTAGGGGTCGATAAGAGACATAAAGCTGGGAGTAGACTGCCCTAAATTTCTCCGTTCCTTTGGTATTTTGTTTTGGAACTAAAATATTAACCAGGATCCTTTGTGATGCTGACTTCCTCACAAACCTTGGCCTAGTTATTTGTTATGCCTAGGGATTGTACCCTACAGCATTATCTGGAGTGGCCTTCAACAAAATATTTCCATTCTATGCAACGAGTCACGCTGTATCTTGTTGGAAGGTTTCCTTTCATAAGCATCAAGCCATTAGACTGAATACAAGCCTTTATCCTTCATGTGTGTGGATATATAGTTTGCTTGGCAACCATTAAAGTCTTGGAGCCGTAACTAATTCTTGGTGTTGTTTCTGCTTTGGGTTTGTAAGATGCACAAAAATTGTTCCCTAATTTTGAAGTATATTTAAATTCCAATAAAATGATTTTTGTGGGGCAAGAGGGATTGTTCAGGGATTGACATATCTGCCTTGTCTTCTTTCCAGCCAGTCTGCCTGGACAGATCAGGCAATTCTGAAGCGCCAAAACCACACCAACCTCACTGGCTCACACCACCTACATCACCTCTGCCCCTCCCTACATCTGAGATGATTTGTTGGTTTTGTTTATTGATGGGAATAACTAACTCAGAATATTCTGTAAAGGGAAGCTCGGTGGAAGGTGTTTCTTGAGGCAGCTATTGTATTTGGAGTAATGACCAGAACTGTGCCAAGCCCAATCCATCAGTCTGGAGTCTTCACTGATATTAAAGTATTTGCTCACAGTTGAAGCTCCGTGTTTGAAGTATACAGGCCATTTTCTACAATAATTGTAAGATACATATTCCATCCACCATTCCCCATTGAGCTCTGCTTTTTAAATCCCAATCTGATTTGGCACTACAGGTAGTGCTAAATTGAAGTGTTTTTAATAAACAAGCTCACTGAAAAGACCATTCCAGTTCCTGTAACGTGCAAGGCACTGGGTACATTTTATGTTTGATTTGGTAACTTTTGCTAATGCATAAAACAAAAAAGCTCTGCAAAATAGATTAGTTTTTCCTGTGTTGATTACAATATGAGTCTTGATCCTGAATATTGAGCCTGACACCTATATAGTCTAGAAAAGGAACTGCAGATGCTGGTTTACAAAAAAAAGATGCACAGTGATGGAGTAACTCAGAAGATCAGGTAGCCCCTCTGGAGAACATGGATATGCGACATTTAGGTTTGGGAAACGTCTGTCTTAAGAAGGGTCTCAACTCAAAATGTCACATATCCATGGATGCTGCCTGACCCACCGAGTTACTTTGGCATTTTGTATCTACATAGCCTAGATTATTAACTAAAAAAAAATAGTGTGTATAACCTGTTCAATTAGCAACTGTCCTAAATGCATTGCTGTGCCACTGAAAGATGCCTAGCGTGCACTTTAAACAACAATGTGGATGGATCTCTATTGTTTACATTGTTGTTATGATCTAGTAGTATATTTGCCTTAGGGTGGTTTCACATGCATGAGTATGCTCTCCAATTAATAGCTCGCAGCAACATGTAACAATTTTTGACCATGGTTCATTATGTCTTGTAAATTGTGCCTTTAATTGTACAACTGGTTAGCAGTTAGTGGAATGAGGTAGTAGGTGGAACTCTTTTTTTTTAATGTAAGAGTAATCTTTAAGGGGACCATTCCTCTTGCAAAGCTGCCAGCAGAGAAAAACCCACTTCCCACTGGCTATGCATGATTTGGTGACCATGTTGGCCTTGATTGTTGTAAATTAAAGGATTACTATCTGGAATAATTGTGAAGCTGATTGCGAATAGTTGTGAAGGTGACGACAGGCTGATGAATCGTGAGTTGACGGTGTCGTTTTGCATTGATTGCGTTGAATCTGTATTGTATTCGAGGGTAGTTTCTGTCAAGCAGCCACTCAAAATGTCCCCCTTTCTTGCATCCTCGAGGTGCTTCATTTTCCAGATGGCCATTGTTGGCCTCACCTGACAGAGAGCATTAATTTATGGGAAAAAACAGTAATGGGGAAGAATCACCCTGCTCTAATACAAAACACACAATGCTGGAAATACTCCGTAGCTGATGGTCAGTCAACCTGTGGTGAGAAGAAGAATGGCTGTTTCGGGTCAACAACCCACCATCAGAACGTTGTGATTGAAAGGAGCGCGTTTTTGAGCTACTCAAAGGGAGGAATAACGAGAAAGCAAACATCAGTGATGGGGCACAGATCCAGGTTGTCAAGGGAATAGTTACTTTAAATTTGGGTTTGGTCTGATCCTTCAGTGACCTGTGCAGTATAAAATAAAGGGAGGGTTTTTGCGGAGTGGAGAGGCTGATCAACACAGGAGCCGTGATTTATCGTGAACAGCTGCCCAGGTGAAATGGAACGACAACTGTTAATGGGCTTTGACTCCTGCACCTATGCACTCTTTGGCAGCAGAGCTCCCAGTCCCTGCATTGTTTCCTGGGCAAGTGGGGGATGTGGAATGTGGAACGTGGAACTATGTGCAGTCAGGTGGGAGAGGAAAACAAATAAGGATTTACTTCTTCCGAAGACCAGCTGTGCTAACTTGTGAACAGTTGTGCTCTTGTTGCAATTAACTTGCCTCTGCCACAATGATATTCACTAACTATCACCCTGTCTGCTGCTGAAATCAAATCCCTTTCATGTTTTAGCCTTAAAACAGGCGCGTAAAGCATTAAAAGTCACCATTCCTTCTGATTTCTGCACAAGCTGATCTTTGGTCCTTCTTATTGTCCGACAATTCTGCAGGTTATGTGCTGACCCCGACTGCTTTGTTTCAGCTGGTGAGAACCGGTCCTGTCATTGTGTGTGCCTGAGGGTGATACAGACATTGATCCTCCTGTGGAGAGTGGAGAATGTGCCGCTGCCCATTTTACTCGGATGCAGCGATCACAACTCAATTGTAACCCCTTGATAATTGTTCAAAGTTACCGTTCTTGTAATGAAAAACATACAGCGTTGTAATTATCATTTGCAAACGCTAAAACAATTGAAGCCTGGATCTGTTCCCCATGGAGTTCTCTGCACCTTGTTGTACGATGCTCTATTTTTCTTAAGCAGTCCCCTTGGGATGAAGAGTGGCTTGCTTACTCTGTAACCCTGAGTTCTGAGGAGTCTGAGGATGTGGGTGTTACAGATGACACAGTTGGGGCAGATGGGTGTGCGTGGGAGTCGAGGTCTACTGGGAAGAGGTGATTGCTGCCCTCTGGAATTCTTCTGAGACTTTGACTACCTAAAGCTGGCATCTCAATGCACTGGAGCGGTGGCTTCAGTGCTGTTTCCCCAAAGCATTTCTAAATGACATGTAGGTAAAGTATTCCCTCGCAGGCCAATGTCCTCAGCTTTGAAACCTGAAACAGTCATTCTGGTGGGCTGTCCATAACGTATGCGTGCCTGGCTGATATTGCAAAAGGAAACAGGAAAACGAGAGCAGGAGAAAGCCACGTGGTCCCTCAAACCTGCCCAGGTATTCAATAAGATCATGGCTCAAGATCATCGCTCCTTAAGGTAATGATATATTTCATAAACATTATCCACCTTTGTTGACTGGTTGTCCTGAGATATCAGTAGTGATCCATGTCTTCTCAAGGTCCCATTATTTCTGTAGTTCTGTAATACTTTGCTGGCTTGCACTAAATGTTATTCCCTTATCACCTATGTATCTATACACTGTAAATGGCTCGATTGTAATCATGCATTGTCTTTCCGCTGACTGGTTAGCACACAACAAAAGCTTTTCGCTGTACCTCAGAATACGTGACAATAAACTAAACTGAAACTGAACTAGTTCCATACTTCTTGAGACACAGAAGCCATTTGGCCTTTCAAGTCTGTGATGACATTTTCCTGTCATCCCCCCCCCCCCACACCTCCAGAATCTACCAAGCACTTGCATACAAGGGGTGATTTCCTGAGGCCAATTAATTATCAATGACCTCATCTTTGGGTTGTGGGTGTAAACCAACCAATGCCGTCTCACGGCGAATATGCAAATTCCACAGTTGTGATGTTCATGGTTTTCACTCCATTGCTCAAATTTAAAAAAATTCACTCTGACTTATGTAGCACCAATTTCCAAATCAGAAACCCCAGTGGCCACCAAGCCTCTGCCTCTTTTACTCTTCACAGCCACTCTTTTCGGATTTCTCTCCCATTTCTTAATCCATCTGTACACAATGTGAATTACTTCAAATTCTGAAATCTATCGCATCCCTAAGTGTGTCCATTTCCTCCAGCAGATTCTGCCTGACCCACTGAGTGCTCCCAGTACTTTAGCTCAAGATACCAGCATCTGTACTCTTTTGTACTCGATCCATCACTAGGTCTTTAATACCCCGTGCAAACTTGGTTGAAATAAAACGGAAAATGCTGCAAATACTCAGCAGGTTAAGTGGAAAGAGAAGCTGAGTTAATGTTTTGCTCCAAGACCCCTAATTAAAACGAGGAAAGTAGTAAAACAAGTTGGTTGCCAGAGGGGGAGGGATGGGTAGTACAAAGGGAATATCTCTTCGGATCAGGCAGGTCAAGTAAGTTAATTGGCATGCTTCCATTTGTTCTTGCTCGAACAGAGATCGATGCTGGGATCGTTGCTGTTTATTGTATGCTTTAATGACTTGTATGCAAATGTAGGAGGTATGCTTGGTAAATCTGCAGATGAAATGATTATTGATGTTGGTGGTGATAGTCTTAGGCCACAGAATGATATTGATATCATTATCTGGGGCATAAAATATAAGAACAAGGGGGTCTTGGCACAGCTTTATAAAACATTTGGTTTGGCCACAGCTGAAGTACCATGTGCAGTTCTGGTGGCCACACTTTTGGAAGGATATAATTGCATTGGAGAAGGTACAGGGATATGCGAAGGAAATAGGCAACGTTTCAGGCCGAAACCCTTCTTCAGACTCATATCTGCTACAGCTGGATGGCCATCAACCTGCTATAGGAGCAGACTGGTCGGCCTAGAACTTCCTGGCCTCTAGTGTAAGACACACCAGTGACACACCAGTGTCCGGGACTGGTGTCACTAAAGCTTGCTCTAATGGGAACAAGCCTTGGATTAAGGCCATCTCTCCTGAGGAGCTGGAACCCGTACATGCAGAGGTGTTATGCTGACAGTGTAAATGCAATGAGTTATAATATAAATACCTGTTGTGAGTTTTTTGTTGTTGTAATGTAAACATTTGTAAATCTTATGGATTAAGTTAATTTGAAATGAAAAATAATTGTTGAGTGCTGTGAAACAATCTTGAAGTGACTATTTGTCAGGTTGCATTCTGTTATGTTGAAAACAAAATGCAAGTAGTGGTATGTGGTCAAACATCTTAGCTGTTGACTTGAGTCTTCCCGCACCTGCCTTTGGTATCTGGAGGGAATAGTTATTTTCTCGAAGACTCCTGTTGGAGCCTAACCTTTTGTTTTATCAGGAACTTGACTTGATGTACTTTGTTCAACCGCTGTAAGCCGTCTCACTGTATCTCTGCATGCTACAAATCTATTTCAGTACAAGGGCCTGAAGGTAAGGGATCACATTTGTGACTGGTGGTGTTTTTAAATAGAAGGCATTGCCAAAATGAGTGAAACATGAGGATGGGGATCATCTGAAAAACTGCAGATAGACACAAAAAGCTGGAGTGACTCAGCGGAGATAATGAATGGGTGACGTTTCGGGTCGAGACCCTTCTTCAGACTGAAAAGATGAAATTTATTGTAGGGAAGGTTTGTTAATTTTCGCAGGTGACCTTTTTATTTCTGGTAGTGTGATGCTGGGCTGCACTACCTTTTTATTCATGTGCTTAACTTCCCATTAACAAATTTGTAATTTAAAAAAAAAATTACTCAGAAAAATATTACTTTTGAACATTATTTAAAATCTAAAATAAAATTAATATAAAATAAACTTTATTCAGAATAAAAAAATATATATACAGAACAAGAACAGTGCAAAAGCTCTTCAGGCATTCCCAGCATCTATACATTCAAGAGCGTTTTATTGTCATATGTCCCAGATAGAACAATGAAATTCTTACTTGCTGCAGCACAACAGAATATGTAACCATATTAAATAATATAACAAAAACTCAGGGGGAAAAAAAGAACAAACAATAACAGTATAATAATAATAATAATAATAGTCTATTATAATTCATAGCTTATGAGGTTGTAGCGTTTAATAGCCTGATGGCTGTAGGGAAGAAGCTGTTCCTGTTCATTAGTGTCATATTAAGTAGTGTTTGCAATTATCCTTAAACCAAGCACCCTTGCCACTCGTGTGCCCCTCTGGGGTGATATCTGTTTAACGTATTGTAATATGTTGTGAATTCCTTAAAGTGCAAGTGTTTGATTAAACTGGAGTTGTTTTCTGTTTAAAATGCATTGAGTCCCTTTTGATACCTGCTTTACATAAACTACCCGGTGATAGATGGATTATTATGTTGAACAAATGTTCAATCTCTGGAACTATTCCAGATGTATTGTTTTTTTTTGTTTGGTTGGCGATTTCCTGAGTAGCAGCTGCCGCTGTGACTGCAGGGGAGGGAGTCAGTGCTAAACTGCAGCAAGTATGCAAGTATTGTAGGAGGAAGTGGCCTGCACAGCCCATTGTCACCCGTGTGTTCTGGCAGCCTTTGTTATCCTCCCACAGGCAGCGGTGTGCGTTTATGCGTTGCAACCTGTGAGAGTTTGAGAAAAGATTGAATTTAAAGGATGCCGTTTAATGCAGGTTTGGCAAAGTTGATCAAAGTGCACAATCATTCTTGTAATGTAGGCTGTGATTGGTGCCTTCTGCATAGAGAATTACCGCTGTTGTTTAACATTAGTCATCTACTGCGCATTTAGGTGAACTACAAGGGAAACCACTTAACAGTAAAATGACACTTGACTTGGTTTGCACAAAACCATACGCTGTTGAGATGTTGGCAGTGCTTTGAGAGGAACTTGGTGATAGGGAATCTGTCCCTTCCATTAAAGTCCCTTCCGTCTGAAGAAGGGTCTCGATCCGAAACGTTACCCATTCCTTCTCTCCAGAGATGCTGCCTGTTACTCCAGCATTTTGTGTTTACCTTTGATTTAAACCAGCATCTGCAGTTCTTTCCTACGCCTTCCATTAAGTGGTTTGGTGCCATGTCCACATTAATCCTGTGGACCCCCCTCCTCAGCCACCCCTCCTCAACAGTTCTCTCTGTGTGGAAAAATATAATTCAAAATAACCGTTCCCTCTTTGCAAGTGACTAAATAAACGTAATGGACTTTTTAATTAGTGTTCTATCTCTGGATACCTTGAGCCCCATTCTGTGTGTGCAGTGCCTGCGTGTTTTGTGCCATGGTCTCCGCACAACTCTACCCAACAAAATCCCCAGAAAATCTCTAGACTTGACTCTCACCTTGACTTTTGACAGAGATGCTATTCGTGTCTTCGCTTAAACCTGTCTGAATCCATTCATGGTCAACGTGATTCATGGTCTTCTCTTTTAGCATAACTTGACTTGGTCACAGCAATAGAAATAATGTTCTATTCTTTGTAGAGCATAACTGCTGTTTAATTTGTGGCTTGCTGTCAGGTGGTCCTAGAGTTTTGTTTGGACGTTCTGATCGCGCTGTGCTAGGTGTGTTGTGTGCTGCTAGGTGCATTGAATGTTCTGCGTTCCCTATGTTGTCCCTATGGCCAAGGCAGCCCTGGGTCCCTGAAAGGCAGGCAATGGCCAGTACCACTGTGAATGGTTTTCTTACAAGCCTTGCAACTCCAGATATATCTGCCAGCGCCTCTTTTTCTATCTGAGCATAATTAGTTTTTGTCTTTTGCGTGACGTATAAGCTGTGGGCTTCTCACTGATGCAGTCCTTGATGTGGCTAATCACTGCCTGGATTCCATGGTTGGAAGCATCACGAGCACATTAAGCCACTAAGTGGTGGCATTGTGCACTAAGGAGGCTGTGCCACTGAGGTTTTCCTTGTCCAGCTCCTTGCTGAATATTTTTCCATCTCTCCATCCATTCATAAACAGTTGTCATGGTCAGTCCTCTCATGGCATGGTGTAGAAATCTCACTGCAATATTGACCCAGGGCAGCAACACCTAAATAAATTCATTCTTTCTGCATAAAACCATGTTTTAAAGAGATACACAGGAAACTGTGGATGCTGGAATCTTGAGCAAAGCTTGACTCTGTATATTTGAACATAAAACATAACAATACAGCACAGGAACAGGCCCTTCAGCCCATAATGTAGCACCGAACATGATGCTTAGCTGAACTGATCTCAACTGCTTGCACATGGTCCATATCCTTCTATTCCCTGCACGATTTAACACCCTCTTAAACACCACTATCGGATCTGCCTCCACCACCACCATCCCAGGCAATGCGTTCCAGGCCCCCACTACTCTCCCTTTAAAAAATAAACTTGTCCTGCACATCTCCATTAACTTTCCCCCTCTCTGCTATATCTTCTAGTATTGGGCATTTCCACTGTGGGGGAGAAAGTTCTGACTGTCTACCCTGTCTATGCCTCTCATCATTTTATTTAGAAACATAGAAACATAGAAATTGGGTGCAGGAGTAGGCCATCCGGCCCTTCGAGCCTGCACCGCCATTCAATATGATCATGGCTGATCATCCAACTCAGTATCCCGTACCTGCCTTCTCTCCATACCCTCTGATCCCCTTAGCCACAAGGGCCACATCTAACTCCCTCTTAAATATAGCCAATGAACTGGCCTCAACTACCTTCTGTGGCAGAGGATTCCACAGATTCACCACTCTCTGTGTGAAAAATGTTTTTCTCATCTTGGTTTTAAAGGATTTCCCCCTTATCCTTAAGCTGTGACCCCCTTGTCCTGGACTTCCCCAACATCGGGAACAATCTTCCTGCATCTAGCCTGTCCAACCGCTTAAGAATTTTGTAAGTTTCTATAAGATCCCCTCTCAATCTCCTAAATTCTAGAGAGTATAAACCAAGTCTATCCAGTCTTTCTTCATAAGACAGTCCTGACATCCCAGGAATCAGTCTGGTGAACCTTCTCTGCACTCCCTCTATGGCAATAATGCCCTTCCTCAGATTTGGAGACCAAAACTGTACGCAATACTCCAGGTGTGGTCTCACCAAGACCCTGTACAACTGCAGTAGAACCTCCCTGCTCCTATACTCAAATCCTTTTGCTATGAAAGCTAACATACCATTCGCTTTCTTCACTGCCTGCTGCACCTGCATGCCTACTTTCAATGACTGGTGTACCATGACACCCAGGTCTCGCTGCATCTCCCCTTTTCCTAATCGGCCACCATTTAGATAATAGTCTGCTTTCCTGTTTTTGCCACCAAAATGGATAAGCTCACATTTATCCACATTATACTGCATCTGCCAAACATTTGCCCACTCACCCAGCCTATCCAAGTCACCTTGCAGTCTCCTAGCATCCTCCTCACAGCTAACACTGCCCCCCAGCTTAGTGTCGTCCGCAAACTTGGAGATATTGCCTTCAATTCCCTCATCCAGATCATTAATATATATTGTAAATAGCTGGGGTCCCAGCACTGAGCCTTGCGGTACCCCACTAGTCACTGCCTGCCATTGTGAAAAGGACCCGTTTACTCCTACTCTTTGCTTCCTGTTTGCCAGCCAGTTCTCTATCCACATCAATACTGAACCCCCAATGCCATGTGCTTTAAGTTTGTATACTAATCTCTTAAGCGGCCTTTTCACGGGGCGACTTGACGCAAGAGTTAACCAGAGTTTAACATCGTGGGAACCTCGTGCGATAACAGTACGGCATTCGTGGACCACCGTGGACCACTGTAGCGGTAACGGCAGGTAATCGTGTATCTTGGTCACTCGGGAGAAAATTCAAGAAAGTTTGAATTTCTCCAAGGGTGACTTGTACACTTGTGGTTGAGCATTGCAACATTATATGGACGTAGTGGCCAGTGCGATATCCGTAATAACTCTTGCGGGTACCGTGGGAACTCCTGCGAACGGTGAACCCGGAAGCTGGACAGAGGGGACAGAAGGTGAGTAAAAATTGTCTTCTGTGGGATTGAATTAAAAAAATAAATAAAAATAAAGATTTGCATCCGCATATGGACATCAACTTATTCATGAGTTATGTTAATGAGATTCAAGAAAATAACTATAATCTTTAAAAGGGACTTTAAAAGGGACTTTACTGAAAGGTTACGCATTTTTATGGTCCGTGAGAAATTTTTCACATGTACTTATTTGAGAGATACAGGTCGGAGTCCTCGCCGACTAGCGATCGATGCCTTTCCGAAGCAGGGTCCGGAACGCTACCAATCAATTTTGTCAGAGACCCGTGTAAGGAGTGAACTGCACATGCTGGTTTAAACCGAAGACAGACACAAAAAGCTGGAGTAACTCAGCGAGTCAAGCAGCATCTCTGGAGAAAAATAGCTGATGTTTCGGGACGAGACACATCTTCAGACTCAATTCCGATTAGGCTGTCTGAAGAATGGTTCCGATTCGAATCGCCACCTATTATTTTTCTCCAGAGATGCTGCCTGACCCGCTGACTTACTCCAGCTTTTTATGTTTTTCTTCCCAGATCTGACTTACCTGCTGAGTTACACCAACATTTTGTGTCCTTCTGTGCGTATTAACCAGCATTAACCAGCGTCTGCAGTTCCTTTAGACATTACCTAACTTCAGATTTTAGAGATATAGCGCGTGGGAACTCCTGCGAACGGTAAACCCGGAAGCTGGACAGAGGGGACAGAAGGTGAGTAAAAAAGGTGGTCTCAATATCGACAAGGGAACATGTGTCCTTCGAGGACGTCCCACCTAATTGTCATTGTTGGATAATCTTTTTAACAGGAACACTTGCAGAGATGGCTCCCAGAAAATCTCAAAGAAAGGGGGTAAAGCGTGTCAGATGTTTTTGCCATGTTGCTCTATTCAGTTTCTATATTGTTTCAGTTTCTATATCTATATTGTTGCTCTATTCAGTTTCCCAGGGGGTCGGGACGGGACTGGAGTTGGGAGGGAAAGGTGGGGGAGTCGAGGGAGAGGAGGGGGAGACAGATGGGGGTGTCTTCATTTACTGGCGGCGGGTGTCTGTCACTGAAACAGGCAGGTGAGATTTCACATCCACCTTGTGTGTGCCTCTCTCTCTCTCTCTCCCTCCCTCTTACACAGGCTGAGAGACTCTGCCTCTGTGAGTGTACGTCTCTTTCTCCCCCTCTCCCACACACAGTAAGACCGAGGTACTGTGCTCAGTCCATCTGTGTCTCCCACATACACAGTAAAACATGTCTCCAAATGAGCCAATTCAACCCAGGGAGGATATTTATAGTGTGTGAAAAAAAAAGTTACATCATTTGTGTCACGTGTAGTTCACGATGTTCATTCAAGATTTAACGGGAAAGCTCGGGAGACGGACAAGTCACTCGCACAAATAACAGAAATGCCGAGTACCGTGGGAACTCTTTATCTACCCCCCGTTATATCGTGCGAGACTCGTGCTGGACCACAACCACTTCACTCTGGTGACATCTTGCGTCAACTCGCCCAGTGAAAAAGCCCTATTATGTGGGACCTTGTCGAAAGCCTTCTGGAAGTCCAGATACACCACATCCACTGGTTCTCCCCTATCCACGCTACTAGTTACATCTATCAAGTCTCCCCTCAACCTATGATGTTCCAGAGAAAACAATGTTGAGGCAGAATCTACATATTGGAAGA
The DNA here is from genome assembly GCF_010909765.2 of Amblyraja radiata. Classification (NCBI taxonomy): domain Eukaryota; kingdom Metazoa; phylum Chordata; class Chondrichthyes; order Rajiformes; family Rajidae; genus Amblyraja; species Amblyraja radiata. The sequence continues at coordinate 15,805,839 of NC_045989.1, read as the reverse complement.
CTTGCAGTTCTCCACACCGACGCGGAGAATGACAAACAATGTTGGCTCCTTGAAGGAACTTGCTCATGATTGCCAGAAATATTTGATGATTTTACCCCATGTGATAGATATGAGAGTTATGAATTGCCTTGCTTTGACTAGATTAAGCTGGATAAAGATCTAATTATTTACAGCCTAACATCTATTATTATATAAAACTCTCGCCCCAGATTCCGAAACGGAACTCCGTCCGGCCGTCCGTCCGGCAGCCTGGCCCACTCCCTTTGCTGGCGCGCTCCCTTTGATTCTCCGCAACTCCAAAACCGGCCGCAGGACCGCCCGCGTCTTTTCAACTTCGGCAGAGATTTCGCTTTTCTTTCTAAGTATGCGCTTCTCATTCCATTCCGTCGTGTTTAAGCGCACGTTTTAAATCAAAACCTTACCCACCCCCCCCCCCCCCCAAAAAATCTCACAACTAAACTGGCTTCTCACCCACACAAGCCTCACCAGCCCCAGCCCCTGCTGAACATTCCATCGTGTGATGTCACAATGCCCAATGCTCACAGATGACCAATCGAAATGGATCCATTTACATATGCCATCACCAGCCCCAGCCATTGGAGAACATTCCATCGTGTGATGTCACAATGCCCAATGCTCACATACGCAAAAGTGTAATGCCTTCTCCCCCCCCCCCCCAGTTTTTCAAATACAAACTGGCTTCTCCCCCATACAAGCAGCCATTTCGGTAGACATTTCACTTTCCCTTCCAGCTATCCACTCCTCATTACATTTCGTTATGTTTATGTCCATTTTTTTCATTAAAACCATCTCCTCCCCCCCCCCCCCCCCCTCACTCATTTTGTCGCCTCCTGCTGGCCAGTGACCATAACGGCTGCTGGCGCCCGTAGCACAACCTCAAGCGACGCCATTTAAAAACGGCCTTTCGGTGACGGCTCTACTTCGAGGACCACGTCTCCCGTGAGGGCTGCGGGTAGGCAACTGCTGCGTTGGGGCATTACACTTTTAAGGCTCTGTGTGTGGGGATGCTTCGTGTGTGTGATGCCGCCCCGCCACACCCCCCCCCCCCCGCGTTGCCGAGACGGACCCGACTTCAACGACTTCAAGATACGCTATTTTAAGACGGCCGGAACCCGACTTCGACGACCACGTCTCCCCTGGGGGCTACAGGTAGGGAACGGTCTTTATACACTTTTCCAACTCTGTGTGTGGGGGTGGTTAGTGTGTGTGATGCCGCCCCCCACCCCCCCCCAGTGGGGGCTACGGGTAGGGAACGGCTGCGTTGGGGGATCAGACCCAACGGGTTTGCCATTGGTCGTCGTGTTTAAGTGCACGTTTTTAATCAAATCCTAACCCACCCACCCCCCCCCCCAATATTTCAAAAATAAACTGGCTTCTCACCCATAGAAGCAGCACCAGCCCCAGCCCCTGGTGAACGTTCCATCGTGTGATGTCACAATGCCCAATGTTCAAATACATCGTTGCCATAGAGGGAGTAGAGAGAAGGTTCACCAGGCTGATTCCTGGGATGTCAGGACTTTCATATGACGAAAGACTGGATAGACTCGGTTTGTACTCGCTAGAATTTAGAAGATTGAGGCGGTATCTTATAGAAACTTACAAAATTCTTAAGGGGTTGGACAGGCTAGATGCAGGAAGATTGTTCCAGATGTTGGGGAAGTCCAGAACAAGGGGTCACAGTTTAAGGATAAGGGGTAAATCTTTTAGGACCGAGATGAGAAAAACATTTTTCACACAGAGAGTGGTGAATCTCTGGAATTCACTGGCACAGAAGGTAGTTGAGGCCTGTTCATTGGCTGTATTTAAGAGGGAGTTAGATGTGGTCCTTGTGGCTAAAGGGATCAGGGGGTATGGAGAGAAGGCAGGTACAGGATACTGAGTTGGATGATCAGCCACGATCATATTGAATGGTGGTGCAGGCTCGAAGGGCCGAATGGCCTACTCCTGCACTTAATTTCAATGGTTCTATGTTTCCCTCTCCGCACCCCTCTCCCACCCATCCCTCTCTCCCCCACCCCCCCTTCCCTCTCTACGCCACCCCCTTCCTCCTACCCCTCTGTCCCTCTTCCATCACTCCCCCTACCCCTCTCCACCTCCCTCCCCACTCTTTCCCCTCTCTCCCCCACCCCTCTCCCCCTCCCTCCCTCCTTCCCTACCTCCCCATCCTCCCCCTCCACCACATCTCTCTCCCCATCCCCCTCTCTCACCCCCTACCCCGCTCTCCTTTCCCTCCCAAATCTGTCCCATTTCCTCCACCTCCTCTCCCCTCCCTCCCCTCTTCACATCCCCCCTCCCTCCCCCCACCTGTGTGTTTGGGGGTTGGTTAATATGAGTTTGATGCCGCAGCCCCCCCTCCCCCCCCCCCCCTGCAAAACGCCGTTGGGGAAACAGACCCAACGGGTCTGCACTTGGTCTAGTAGCATTTAAATCTTGACACATGGGTAGAAGGTATCGTTCGTCAACTGTTGCTGCATCAAGTCTGAAGAAGGGTCTTGACCTGAAACATCACTCATTCCATCTCTCCTGAGGTGCTGCTTGTCCCAGTTACTCTAGCATTTTGTGTCTATCTTCACTGCTGCATCAAGGGTAGCTTCATAATCACTGCAATGCTAGAGATGCTGTCTGCTTAAGCACAGTTTGGGTTACATAAATGTTCTCTGTTCACCAAAACCCCATTGTTGCTCTTCTACTTGAGCTTTCACTGGCAGAGTGACTTACTGAGTATTGTGTGGTCCCCTGTTCACGCTGGGTAGCACTTTCATTGTAGCACACCACGTCTCTCTGCTTTCTGCAAATATCCAGCTTGGATCTGGTTTGGATTGGGCTTTGATGTTGTATCTGAGTGACTTTCTATTCTCTGCCACCCCATATTCTTCTACTTGTCACTACATTTACTAATGTTCTTGCTTTTTTTGTTTCTCTGCCCTGAAATGCCGAATCTATCTCTGATCTAGCAGCTGACATGGATTACGTCCAGTTGTCTTCATTGACTTACTGGTCTGATGTTCATTTTCGCTTGAGGAATTAAATGCATAATTCACAGCTTCTGGTAATATGGGTCAGAGTCTGAAGAAAGCCCAGCCAGAATGCATGATTTGCATAACGACTTGGCTAAACAAGCTTTGTAGATGCTGAGGGCAGGTTTCAGATCTACCATGGTAGCTGATCGGCAGGTTTCCCCAACCAACAATGGGCCATTATGGGCTCCACCCTTTCTTGGTCATCTGTTGCTGGGCCTGCTTTGTTCTGGCCTTTTCTTCCCTCCAGTTCCCTCCCCTCTACTTTCAGTCTGGTGAAGGGTCCCGATGCAAAATGTCACCCACCCTTTTTTTTTAACCAGAGATGCTGCCTGACCCGCTGCGTTACTCCAGCACTTTGTGTCTACCATGTTGGGTGGTGTTGGAGGCTGAGCTGTTGTCTTCCTGTGTGAGAGCTGGCATAACTTGAAGCTGGATTGGGATCAGGGATTACTGGATTTCTGCAACTGAAAGTGTAATAGAAACACATTGAATATTGTGTTTTGTTAATGAATATTTTGCTTAAACTGAATATTTTATACACATTACTCTGACAAGGTGCACTATGACTGCCTGGAACTCTGGATTTCAAGAACCTAGTACAGTATAGGAACAAGCCAGTGATGTCTGCGGTAATCATGATGCCAAATTAAACTAATCCCATCGCCTTCATGTGGTCTATATCTCTCCTGTCCCTGTCTGTTCATGCATCTGCCTAAATGTCTCTTAAACAATGCACATTGGTGCTTCCTCCACCTCCCAGGAACGTGAGAGTGTTTTAAAAAGCTCTTTTAAACTTCCCCTCTCACCTTAATTCTATGAAGTCTGGTATTTGTCATTTCAGCCCTGGGGGGAAAAAGATTGACTATCTGGGATTAAATAAGATTAGTATCCATTACATATAAATGTTGTACGGCAAACGTTCAACAGACAGCTAAGGATTAATCTGACACATTCGGGGTTCGGGGCCATCTGTGGTTCGTTGGATATTGAGTGGACCTGATACTTCTATTAGAGGGGATAATTCCCAGATATGCATCTATTCACAAATCCTGTTGTTGTGAAGACAGAAAACATAACAGCATCTGCAAAAATTGCACTGGTCCTGCCTGTATGAAAAATTTGTATTGAGCATATCCCAGAGCAGTTTGCAGCCTGCTTCCCCATAGATCTCCATGCAATACATTGGCAGTTCTCTGACTAAAGCAAGAGGCTCAAGCTTTGGCACCAAGATATCAGGCTGGTTAAAACTTTAGGTCTGTTCTGATGAAAGTCATCACCTTGAAACATTAACTTTGCTGCCTGAGCTATTGAGAATTCCTGCTATTTGCAGATGTTTAAATTTGCTTTTAACCCTCTTCTTTGGGAAAATATTTGAAAGATCTCCCAGTCACATTTTTGTTGAATGAACGGAATACCTCCTTGTTGGTTGATTGAGAGTTGGGTGGAGTTATGTTGCGAGACTCCATGCCCTGAACTTAGATAACGAGCAGTGGCAATTTTCACTGTCACTTGAGCAACAGATGGAGTGAGACCTACTCTGACTGCAGTGAGGAGCCTGGCCATTGAGAACATGTTACGTATGATTAAACTAGTATATAAAAATGTACAGATGCTGGAAATCTGAAATGCTGGAAATACTCAGCAGGTCAGACAGCATCTGTGGGAAGAGAAATCGAATAAATGTTTTGGGTTGAATACAGTTTGTTAGAAGTGTAGCATATCTGTTACATATAATTGGCCACATTTTCAAATTACCCTTGCAGTTCCCAGTTACTGCTTGGTTGCAGTTCACAGGTTACAGAGCAGAGGAGTCCAGTCTTAATCCTGATCGATCACCCTTTCTGTAATGAAACCGTTTTTACTGGCTTAGTATCTGTGTCAATCCATGTATGTGGCCGGAAATGTCCTGCTGGATGTGGCTTCAGCTCCACATTCTGCTGTTTATTGCACTGAAACTAACGGGCTGTTTCCTGATGCAAAACTCTCTTCCTGCCTGCCAGTAACACAATGTCTGGGCTGAACCTACCGGAGAAAATAGAGTTTACTTTGGTACTAATTGAAGGAAACTATTTGTTGGTTCTGGAAGTGTGCTTGAGAAGGAGGAGCCTTTTTTAACTTATTGTCCCAACTTATTGCTACAACTTTTTTTAATACAATGATTAGTTATCAGCTTTTGATGAAACTAGTGAAAGATGGATATGGAGTTGGGGCTTTACGTTTTTGCAGGTTCCCCACTTGTTTAGCACAGCTGATGGTTCATGTTTTCCAATTTCAAAGTTCTTTGTCATAATTGCGTTTGTATCTGTGGAGAAGATATTTTTGATCACATTTTCCAATTTTGTGTCTATCGAAGGAAGGAAAGTTTATTTTTGTTGATGGTAAATTCTGCCACTAACAAGATTTCTAATTCTGTCTCTTATTGTGCAAGTCTTCTCTGACTTGATGAGGTTCATTTGGGTAATCAACTTGACTCCACCCACAACTTTCTGCAGTTTCAGAACTGTCTGAATGTAGCAGATTTGTTACATATAATTGGATAAAAGAGCATGTAGGAAAGAACTGCAGATGCTGGTTTAAATCGAAGGTAAACACAAAATGCTGGAGCAACTCAGCGGGGCAGGCCACATCTCTGGAGAGAAGGAATGGGTGACTCGACCCGAAACGTCGCCCATTCCTTCTCTCCATTGGATAAAGAGCAGTTGCCAAAGCAAGTTGTGATCATCTCTTCCAGCTCTCCCCACCCCACCCATTCCCCCAACTACAATCAGTATGACAAAGGGTCCCGACTGACCCAAAACGTCATCTATCCATGTTCTCCATTGAATGCTGCCTATCCCACTGAGTTACTCCAGCAACTTGTGTCTTTTTTATGATGCATCAAAATAGGATGGTTTAAACAGTGCATAAATTGGTAAGCATCATTGGAGATGCTAAGCTTGCTTGCTTCATCTTCTGTGGAAGTAGAGTCATTGGTGTACTTTCTTGGTCAGAGCATCAATGTGCTTGGACGAGGATAAATAGTTGACGATATTTATATAAAGAACCTGAAACTCTCTACCATCTCCACTCAATTCTATCGATGGTGACTGGGGTGTGTACACCACCCCTCTACCTGAATACTCTCCCAATGACAATGTAACTACTTGATTGCTTCCATTCCATAAGTGCAGGTCCAGTACTGTCCCTTTTCTGAGGTCTATCTACACAAAGACTCAACAAGCTCTCCTAAAGACACTTTAGGATTTGCATTCCTTCTAGTCCTTTCAGCAATATCGTGGAATTTGAGCTCCATTCCTACTATAACCCTAACAGTCTTATCTCTTGTCATTTGTCTACATATCCACTCCCCTATTTCTCATTGACTGTTATAAGGCCTGGGGTAGACCCGCAGCAAAGTGATCACCTCCTCTGTTTGTTTCTAAACTCTATTTATATGGCCTTATTTCAAGCCTCCTGGGCTATCCTCGCTTGTCATGGCACATTGGGCTCCTTGGTTAATACTCCATAACACCTCTTTGACATCCCCCTCCCCTTCCTCAGCTCGTCATGACTGAATACTCTGGGAGAATCTGGGAGTTGAGTTGCCAGTCCTGCCTTTCTTTCAAGCATGCCTCAGTGACTGCAACAACTTCAGCTTCCCATCTGCTGATCCATGCTCATTAGTTTATCTGCCCTAACGCACAATCCTTGCATTAAAACAGACGCACGTCAGCTTTGCATTTCCCTCCCATGCCTTCCAATGACGCTATATGCTCTGCCTACTGGACTGACTCTGTTTTCTCCAAAGGCCATTTGCTGGGAAGATTCAACACCAAAGCCCTCACTCAGAGACCGCTGAGCCACATGTCAACAGCCACTCAGTGCTGCAACTTCTTCAGCACTTGAATTTTTGGATGGTGTCTCGATTTGACAATCTTTCACTGGCCCCAGTACAGACGATTTGAACTCCCTTCAAGTTCAGCCCTCCAGACTAAACGAAGCGCATCAATATTGTTGGGGAAAATCAATAAAGAAAATAAGTAAAAACCGTGAATCAGCTGTGGTTGCTAACTCACAGTTTGGCTTATTTTCTTGATTGATTTCCCTCAGTAACGTTGATGCTTTTAATTCAATGTGATGGACTTGAATGGAATTGAAAACGTCTGGGCTCGTTGGACAAGGAGCAGGAAAATACTGCTTTGCAAGCCTTGTCCGTTGCCAAGACTCCAGGTTATCCCTTGGTTCGCCACTTGTGTGGATTTAATCGACTTATGCCAGCTGAGCATTTCCTTTCCTCCCTCTTTAGGCCTTTCCATTTCCTGCATTCTCATGTATTTAACACCCATTCTGATTGTAAGTGTACATGCCATTATTTCAGCACAAGGGCAATAATAGCCCCCCCTCTTGCAACAACCTGTACATTAGTAATAGCTGAATTCTTCTTAGCCGTTCTGTGTTCTTATTGCAGACAAGGTTAAAAATGAACCATGTATTATTCATGACAGAAAATGTCAAAGTAACTGGGTAGGTCAGACAGTATCTCTGGAGAACATGGCTAGATGATGTTTTGGGTCAGCACCCTACTTCAGACTGGTAGCAATCTGAAGAAGGGACCCGAACCGAAACGTCACCTATCCATGTTCTCCAGAGATGCTGCCTGACCTGCTGAGTTGCTCCAGCATTTTGTGTTCTTTTGTGTAAACCAGCATCTGCAGTTCCTTGTTTCCATGTGAATTAATCTTGCCCTTTGATCTTCAAGAGTTTAATAAAAAATACAACCAGTGTGGCTTTGTGTAGGAGAAACCCTGCCTCACTAAGATTGATGGAAATGTGGTAAATGTTGCTTGAGTGGACTTTAGTCAGGGCTTTGAACTGTCCTGGGTGACTGATCCTGAAGGTTAAGGTACATCCAGTCTAAGATGAGCTGGCTAATTCAATCCACAGTTGACATTCTGATAGTAAACAGAGATAGTGGTGGAGGTTGCTTTCTATAATTGGAAGTCTGTGAGCAGTGGTGTGATACAGGGATTGATGCTGGGACCTTTGCTGTTTGTCATGTATATCAATGACGAATGCAAATATAGGAGGTATGATTAGTACATTTGCAGATGACTATTCCTGTTGTGGATAGTGATAAAGGTTTTCCAATCAGATGGAAAGCTGGGCGGAGCACTATGTGATTACATTTAATTCCAACACATGTGCAAGGTGATGCATTCGGAAAGTCAATGGAAAGGCAGGTTGCAGGGACGTTCTTCATTTCCTGAAAGTCTCAACACAGTGGTGAAGAAGACATCCTTGGCTTGACGATAAAAGTTGGATTATGATGCACGTGAACCATATCCCTCCATTCCTTGCATATTTATTTATCCACATTGGGTATTTGCCAAACAATGGGGTTGGTTGCACTTGGAGTATTGTGTGCAGTTCTGGTCACTGACCTATCCAAAGGATGTGATTCCACTAGAGATAGTGCAGGAGAAGTTAACCAGGCCATCACCTGCATTGCAGGAGTTTAGTTATGCGGATATATTAGATAGGCCGGGCATGTTTCACCAGGATGACCTGATAATGATGCATATAATTGTAAGAGACATAGATAGGATAGATAGTCAAATCGTTTCCCCATGATGATGGTATCAAACTCACAAGGGCATAGGTTTAAGGTGAGAGGGAGGTGTTTTAAAGGGGATTTAATGGGAAAATTATTTAGTATTTGATTGCTGGAACTCACTGCCAGGGGAGGTGGTGGAGTCAGAAGCAATCACTACATTTAAGATAGGTTCAGATAGGCACTTAAGTAGGCATGGTGTAAAGAATACAGGCCCAATGTGGATAGATAAATATGTATGGAATGGAGGGATATGGTTCACGTGCAGGCAGCAGAGATTAATTTAACAGCATCATGTTCAGCACAGAGTGTGTGTGGTGAAGATGTAGATGGAAAGGTGCTCAAGGCTGGTTTATTAAAAAACAAAAACAAAGTGCTGGAGTAACTCGGTGAGTCAGGTGGCATCTCTGGAGAACATGGGTCGGCGATGTTTCGAGTTGCCCCTTTCTTCAGCAGTGTCGGAAGCCTGGTCCTGTGCTGCATGTAAATGGAGTAGTGTAGATGGGCAAACAGGTTGGTGTGGACGAGGAAGGCCCAGGGCCTGTTTCTGTGCTGAAAGTTTCTGACTCTTGACTCCAAAGTGCATTGTCTTGTTCAGTTCAAGCTCCATTGACACATTCTCTGCTCCTGTAGTTGACTGAAATATTGATGCAAAGATCAAACTTGCTGATTTGTATGTTTTCTGGAAGTCACATCTTGCTGTTGGATTGGGATGTGGACATTTATGGGAATGGGAAAACTTCAGGCATGAAGGAATCCCTTTTAATACAGCTGCTTGGTTTTCCACTTGTTGAGTTTCCATTAATGATCTCCAGTTCTCATCGGCAAGCGGCTCATCCTAGGGCAAACAAAAATAAATTATTGGGGGCTTCCAACCTCATTACGGGGAGGTTGGGGTGCAACAAAGCAGGTCTACACCTGGGTAAGTACCATGCATTTGGCTGCTGTTGAATCTGTATGCTAATTGTTTGAAGATCATCACTTCTCCACAGACAGAGGCATGCTGGGTGCCAGTGAAAGCAGCAGGGAAGTAAGATCATGTGACGATACCTTCAGAGTGGGTCCTGTGGGATTTAGCAGCCAAATCCTGAGTGTGCACCTCAGGCAAAGAGACTAGTTGCAGTGTGTTTTTTAAAATTTTTTACAGCAGCCCCATCTGCATGCAGACTTGCTATGATTTAGCGTGACATGCATTGCTCTGTGTCTGCCTCATCTTGTAGTCGTGCTTCAAGTTGTTGCTTGGTCATCTGATGGGTGAAAACACACTGACTTAACAACTCCAGGACCAGAATGTCTTTAAGCAACTGTTCTGATGGTTGGAGTGAGCAGTGGCTGCATTATAATGTGGTCCAATGCTGCAATTTCACAAGGTTAGCATCACCGCTGTTTGTGGCTTTGCTGAAGTGAGTGCAGTCCTGGCACTGAGACCTGATTTGCCTCCCTGGAGAATGAAACTACCCTCTCTGGGGGATGCAGCAGGTTGCACTGTTGCCAACCACTCGTTCTAGTTTTTGGTCGGCATTTATATTGAATATTGATGCCGTAAAAATCATTTAAACCTAGATGGAACCGTTCAAGCACACAGTACACTTACAAAATACCCACTTTTAAAAAACCCATAAATCACAATATTGCAAACTAAAGCACTGAGCTGTTGTGTTTTTCTGTGTATGGATATACAGATGTGTTTTGTTTTCAGTGTATCTGCAGCACACACCGATCAATGCCCCTGTGGCAGGTCCTGAAATGATGCAATTAGCGTGTGTTTTGTACGCACCAGAAGCAGATTTCAAGCCTTCACCCCAGCAGCAGCTGGCAACCCACTCACCAGGGCAGGCAGGAGCCCCAGCTGTGGCAGAGGTTTGACCAGACATGAAACAGGCCAGAGCGACAGAACCCAGTCATGTATTACGAGTTCAAATACTCCAGTAATGATGAACAAAGACACCATCAACTCTTGTTCTGAAAAGTGCCCTGTGCTTTGTAACTCCTATGAAGCATTGCCGGCAACTGGTATAGGAGCAGATCGCCACCTGAGCTGCTCGGTCTTCAACAAGAGTAGAGCTGATCGCCAATCTCAATTTACTGTCTTTTCCCTTGACTTCTTTTAGCCTCCAGAGTATCTCAGCTTTGGATCATTGCACTCCGTACCCCAATCCCAGGGCTGGAGAATTCCACAGATTCAACCCTTCTCCATGAAGGAATCTCTCCACTTCATTGTTACATGTCCAGCCCCTTCTCCTGGGGTTCTAGTTTAGTTTATTATTGTCATGTGAACTGAGGTACAGTTTAAAAAAAAAATGTGTTGCGTGCTATCCAGTCACTGAAAAGACTATACACGATTACACTCAAACCGTCCACAGTGTAGGTACAGATAATGAGTATAACGTTTAGTGCAAGATAAAGTCCAGGAAAAATATTGCAATGAAGTAGATGGGAGGTCCGGACATCTCTCTAGTTACTGAGAGGGCAGTTCAGTTGCCTGATAATAGCTGGAAAGAAACTGTCCCTGAATCTGGATCGTGTGTTTTCAAACTTCTGTACCTCTCGCTTGATGAGAGAGGGGAGAAGAGGGGGTGACCAGGGTGAGACTGATCCTTGATTATGTTGGTGGCCTTGCCGATGCAGTGTGAAGTGTAGTTGGAGTCAATGGGAGGTTGGGTTTGCCTGATGGACTGGGCTGTATCCACAACTCTCTGCGGTCTTGGATGGAGCTGTTCCCAAATCATGCTGCGATATGTCTCTATTCCTTGATTGAGCCTTTTACATGTCTGCTGTGAAAACCCAGAGTTGTCTAGATGAGGAGGTGCACATAGGGTTGAAATAAAAGGGTTGTTTGTGTTGGGCACCAAACTACATTTCTCTTTTCTACATTGTATACCATTCTAGACTTTCTGTTACATTTAAAAAAGGCAAAGAGGGCATGGAAGTAATCGCTGGGAAGTAAAATCAAAGAAAATGCAAGGATGTTTTATAGAGTATGGTCTCTGCTGGATCCAAGACCCGCCTCTCTATGCAGGACATGGGTAGGTTCTTGATGGACAATTTGGGACTGCCCTCACAGAAGAGAAGGTCACAGCTGATGTAATTCAGGTAGAAGAACGTGAAATATGGATTAGGATAAATGTTGAGCAAAGTGAAGCGTTAAAGGATTTAACATCTCTGAATAGTCATAAATTGCCAAGGTTGTGTGAAATTTATCTTTATCTGTTGGGAAGATGCCAAAGAGGAACTTTCAGCCATGAGGAATGATTAGATAAGCAAAAGTCATTTTCTTTGGAACAAGGAAAGCTGAGGGGAGACCTGATTGAAGTGTATGAAATAGGGTGGAATTTAAAAGAAATAGGAAGGATCTATTGTCCTTAAGCATGGTACATTAAGATACTAAAATTTCCGTATCTGACCAGAATAATCCATATCAAAAATTAAAATTAATTCAATAAAATTTGACTCGCCTGACAACAGAAGCTTTTCACTGTACCTCGGTACACATGACAATAAACAAAACTGAACTAGCTGAACTCACACGTGTGTGTGTGTGTGTGTTAGAAACATTTAAAATAGGTGCAGGAGTAGACCATTCAGCCCTTCGAGCCTGCACCGCCATTCAATATGATCATGGCTGATCATCCAACTCAGTATCCTGTACCTGCCTTCTCTCCATATCCCTCCAGCCACAAGGGCCACATCTAACTCCCTCTTAAATATAGCCAATGAACTAGCCTCAACTACTTTCTGTGGCAGAGAATTCCACAGATTTACCACTCTCTGTGTGAAAAAGACATATCTTGTGCCTGAAGGTTTGTTTGACTTTGGCAGCATTTTACAGTCGTTCCAGTTATTGCTGTTACATGATGCAGACAGACTTCAAAGCTTTCTTTCATCATTTGCTGGGATTTGTATAATGCTGTTGGATTAATCCTAAATTGAATTTCTTGAAACCCGGGTAGATGGAATTGGTCAGATTTCGCGCTTCTGGTTCTAGTTCTTTGATCCCAACGATGTAGCGTCTTGTGGGTTGGGACAGGATTCTGCTTCTTTGTTTTTCCCCGCTCCTCTTGTGTATCTGCATCCTGCCACTGGATGAACCCATCCCTTCTCTCCAGAGATGCTGCCTGTCCCGCTGAGTTACCCCAGCATTTTGTGTTTATCTTCGATTTAAACCAGTATCTGCAGTTCTCTCCTCCACTGGATGAACCAAAATGTCCCATGCAAGTTGTCAGGGGAGCTGAGTTTTTTAAACTTGTTCCTGATTTACAGCTCAGAAAGGAATGGACTTGTTCACATCTGGATTCTTGGTGATTAGCTGTTGCAATGCACTCATTTCATATTTGGCTCTGAGGCAGGAATGCAGTGTGGTGCGTGTGCCATCAAATGATTCCTGCCTTGATGTTTCATTTTAATGCTGCTGGACTGGGATGAATGTCTTTTCTTCCAAAATGAAATGCAATTTGGTACAAAGTCTATGCACAGATAGATCTTGGGGTTTCTCCGACATCTTCGGTTTCCTCCCACACTCCAAAGACGTACAGGTATGTAGGGTAAATTGGCTTGGTGTGTGTGTAAATTGTCCCCAGTGTGTGTAGGATAGTGTTAATGTGCGGGGATCGATGGTCTGCGCGGACTCTGTGGGCTAAAGGGCCTGTTCCTGCACTGTATCTCTCTTTAAAAAGAAAAGAGTGGCTCGGGTGCGACTCGTCCTTGATTATGCTGCTGGCCTTGCCGTGGGAAATAAATATTTGTGTGTATCGGTAAACCCCCAGGGCATCAAAGTCCAAGAGATTTATCTCATTTTGTTGATTGAATATTTTTGAATTGGATATGATAATTGGTCAATTTAAACTTATGATCTTTAAAAGTGTCAAACAGAAAGCAATAAGAAGAATTCTCAGACTAATATCAGCTGCTTTCTCCACTTTCAAATGTAATCATTCTAACCTTATGCCCTATGGATGGTGCCCAGGCATCGTTATCTCTAACTACCTAAATTCATCATCCGGTTTTGACTTAGTAGACTTTTAAAAGTAAAAGATTTTTGCAGAAAATTTAGATTTAAAAATTAGAAATTAGCATTCTAAAACAAAATTGAGAAAATGGAAATCTGAATGTAACGAGCGACCACTCATCAGATGACGGACGGGACATTGACCCAAGAGTTTCATATTGTTGCTCATTTCAGACAATGCTTGATATTTCCAGCATTTTGTTTATATCATGCATTTGTTTTTACTTGTATAGATTATGTTCACACTGATATTGATTAAATTTATGACCAAAACAAATATTAGTCATAGTCACAGAGTGGTACAGTGTGGAAACAGGCCCTGTGGCCCAACTCGCCCACACCAGCCAACAATGTCCCAACTACCCTAGTCCCACTTGCCTGCACTTGGTTCATACCCCTCCAAACCTGTCCTATCCATGTACCTGTCTAACTGTTTCTTAAACGATGGGATAGTCCCAGCCTCAACTACCTCCTCTGGCAGCTTGTTCCATACACCCACCACCCTTTATGTGAAAAAGTGACCCCTCAGATTACTATTAGATCTTTTCCTCTTCACCATGAACCTATGTCCTCTGGTCCTCGATTTCCCCTACTTTTGGCAAAAGACTGTGCATCTACCCAATCTATTCCTCTCATGAGTTTGTATACCTCTATAAGATCTCCTCTCATCCTCCTGTGCTCCATGGAATAGAGACCCAGCCTATTCAACCTCTTCCTATAGCTCACACCCTCTAGTCCTGGCAACATCCTCGTAAATCTTTTCTGAACCCTTCCAAGCTTGACAATATCCTTCCTGTAACATGGTGCCCAGAACTGAACACAATATTCTAAATGCGGTCTCACCAATGTCTTATACAACTGCAACATGACCTCCCAACTTCTATACTCAATACTCTGACTGACGAAGGCCAAAGTGCCAAAAGCCTTTTTAACCACCTTATCTACCTGCGAATCGACCTTCAAGGAACCATGCACCTGTACTCCTAGATCCTTCTGCTCTACAACACTACCCAGAGGCCTACCATTTACTGTGTAGGTCCTGCCCTTGTTCGACGTCCCAAAATGCAACACCTTCCACATTTCCGTATTAAGTTCCATCAACCATTCCTCCGCCCACCTGGCCAATTGATCCAGATCCTGCTGCAATCTTTCACAACCATCTTCACTATCTGCAAAACCCACTAACTTTCATATCATCAGCAAACTTGCTAATCTTGCCCTATATGTTCACATCCAAATATTATCTGATGAATGACTGAAATTAATTCCGAACTGATGTAGCGTAATGAAAACTTATCAACGTGAAAAGCCTCACTTTAAAGAAAATCTGCCCTTTTCTTAAATAGATCAGTCCTCTCAGTTTCAGAAGGAAAATTGGTGTTTAAACCTATTGTAAGTGATTTGAGAGTTTTGCCATTGAGAGTGATTTTAATTTGGGAACATAGAGGTTAAACATTAATGCTGGACGTTGATATTTCCAGCATCTTATTTTTATCCTCATTATTATGACTGTCAGACAAAAATATGTTGTCATAAATTTGCCGCTTCTCACTTTGATTTGTTTAGAAGCTTAATACATTAAAATGGATAATAAACGGAGAAGAGGTGATGGAAACACTGACCCTTAATCTAACTAGTGCGATCAGTTTGGTTCTTTCTGGATGGATGACATCAGAATAGCTGGACCAACTTCAACATCCACCAGCATTTTACGAGGTTTTTAATGAATCTCTAATTCAGCCCCCACATGTACACTGTATTAAATGATTGGAGCGGGGGAGTTGCTGAATATGTTCTGTTCATTAGCTGACTGCAGCAAATGTTTGTACTCCACCCCCAGTACTGCTGCTTGTTCAGGTGCTTGTGCGTGGCCTCGGTAATGCTGACTTGGTGGAAAAGCATCGCAATCAAAATCTGATTGAAATGTTTCCAGGCAAGGCCTCGTACCCCTGAACCTTGTGTTTGTAGCTTTAGCATAGAAACACTAAAAAAACATGCATTGGATTGTCAAACTTCGAATCTGCAGGTAATTTAAATGCAGGAGGCAGCACAGTATCCTAGTGGTAGAGTGCTGCCTTACAGCACCAGAGACCCAGGTTCGATCCTGAATACGGGTGCTGTCTATACGGAGTTTGTACGTTCTCCCTGTGACTACACGGGCTTCTTCCAGGTGCTTTGGTTTCTTCCCACATTCCAAAGATGTGTGGGTTTGTAGGTCAATTGGATTCTGTAAATTGTCCCTCGTATAATGTGATAGGATCGAACTAGTGTGAGCAGTGATCGATATTTGGGTGAAAGCCCTATTTCCATGCTGTATTTCTAAACACAATCACTTTAAATCACTGCTATACAGTGTAATGGTGACCAGGGTGTGTTTCAAAAGTCTTCAAGTGGAACAAAATCTATTTAAAGACCTTTTCAGGCAAATATTTCATACATTTTTTTGACACACTTTCTCTGTTGTAATGTAGGAAATACAGTAAGCTCCTGTTCACCACATTGATTCACTGGACGAAACATTATTTCAATAGACATTATTAACATTAGTTCAATAGATGTAACAATAGTTACATCTATTGAACGGTCACCATTGATGGGCTCGCCAATCACAAGATATCCTGTGCTGCTCTTTAAAATGATGGAAAATGTTTGTTATCATATCCTCATGAAAGGACTTGAATCTTTGGACCTGGTTAGACAGATCCAAAGCTGGAGGTTTGGATCGAGTATAGAATGAACACTAACCTTGTGACACCAGTCTAATGGCACTAATTGAACCTGAGCAAATGTGTGCACCAACATGCATTGATTTTGGATGTAGCAATAATCATTGCCTCCAACCCAACAGCACTGTGTGTGTCATTGAGAGTCACCTGCCCATTATACTGAAGGTCCCGGATGAGTTGATGTTAAAGGGGTGAGTGGTCTGAATGTGGCAGGCACAAGGTGTGGTGGTGGTTGATGTTTCAGCCTTGCAGTAGGTGATCTTCCTTTGTGGCGGTCTGAGGGTTGGTAATGAACACTTGTCAAGAGGTAGATACATGGAACTACAGATGCTGATTTACAAAAATAGACAAAGTGCTTGAGTAACTCGGCAGGTCAGGAGAACATGGACACGTGACGTTTTCAGACTAAAGGAGGGTCTCGCCCCGAAACGTCCCCAATCTTTTTCCAGAGATGCTGCATGACCCGCAGAGACATTTCAGCCTTTTACTCCCTGAAACAAGTTGTTCGTGCAGCCGTTTTAAGAAGGCGTTGAGACTCTGTCTCACTCTTGTAGCTCCTGAGTCAAGGTGAAGCACACTGGGTGTGGATGGCAGAGTTCCTGCCCTCAAGGCCAGTTATTGAGGTTATTAACCCAGTGCTTGTCTGAAACATCCTCCGTGTTGGTTTGCACACAGTGTCGGCCTTTTTGAAATCCTATTGGCAATCCTCTGAGTTAATCCCTGTCGCCTTGCTTCCAACTCCACATTTGCCTCTCATCTAGCACTGGCTTTTTTCTGCAAAGATTGGTAATCACTCAGTATCAAATTGAGTCATGTTAGTGTCTTAGATCATGGAAGCAGATCCTTCAGGGCAACTTGTCCATGCGACTGGGTTTTATAACTGAGCTAGTCCAATTTAACATTAATTCTTTTGGACTTTATTTCTCTGAACCTTTTCTGTCTGTGTTACTTGCCCAAATATATTTTAAAACATTTCCATTGTACTGAGGGGGAGGGGGTGGGGGCAGAGAACAATGCTGGGAGTACTCAATGGCCAGGCAGCATATTGCTTTCTAAATCTTTTAAAGCCAAACCTTAAGTACATGCGTAACTTATCCAAAGATTATTCTTTCAGAATTTCTCCAACTTTGAGACAACAGGTGTTTGTCGAGAGTTCTCGCCATTCAAAACCTTTCATGGTGAAGGCACGCTCCTGCTACCCTCTCCACACATAGAACTCCAGCCAGAGCTTGCACTGTCTTGCACTTTCCATTCTAAACAGCGGCAAAGCTCCCATTTGATTTGCATTTGAGTATAAACATCAGAGCCATGTTTGGCTAACTATGTCCAGCTTTAACGTGCAGACTTGGCAGCACCCTGCTCCAAGCTAATGGAGTGTGATTGTGCAGTCACTCATTGCTTGGCAGGTTGTCCAGAGATTGGGATTAATGATCTGAAGATGTGTTCCTATTCTGCCGCTGCAGTTAGGGAATTTTCAGCTCCATTGATTATTCTGTCTGGAATTAAAGAACCTGAATGAAGCAGACAGTTGCTTGACAAGCCTGGCGCTGTGTGAGGGACTTGTCTCCTATCTGGCTGGGCTGGGCTTCAGTGTGATTCCTGCAAAAGGCAGCCATTTCCCTTCAACAACAGACAAGAATGGACTATACAAGGTGCTCTGCGCAACAGGTAGAGTTGTACAACGAGCTAGTCCCATTTGTCTGCATGTGGCCCATCTCCTTCTAAGCCGTTCCTATCCATCTACCTGTCCAAACACCATTAAAAGTAATTGTACCTGCCCCTCCCACTTCCTCTGGCAGCTCCTTCCATATACCCGCCACCCTGTGTGAAAACGCTGCCCCTCGCATCCCTTTATTTTCTCCTCTCACCTTAAATCTATGTCCTCGGGTTCAAGACCTCTACCCTGAGAAAAGGATGACAATTCACCTTATCTATGCCTCCTATAAAAGTAGTCTTAATTATCAGTTTAACTTGAAATCAGGAATGAACAGCTGTTATTGTTTGTAGCTGGTGGACAATGCCCCTGTCCCTGGATGGGTCTTTGGATGAGATTTGAGTTTTGGGCTGTGGACTTGGACCAAGGTCCCCCACCCCGGGTATAAGGTGGGTTCTGGTTCAACAAGGATCAGATCAATTTACCTTTGAGGTGCCTAATAGTTTGTGATCTACTCGATGGGTGCTCCTTTAAGAAGCACCTTGTGATCAACTGCTATATGTGTGCATTGTTGCAGTGTTAACTTTTAAGGGGCTTAAAGTGGTTTGATGTTTGATATTAAAAATTTACACAGAAAATGTCTCGTCTCCTCCTCCCTCCTCCCTCCTCCCTCCTTCCCTCCCATCCCTTCTCTCTTCTCCTCTCCTCCCCTCCCATGCACTATGTGCAATTTTTAACAAGTCACACGCAGGTTCTGTAACCTGATAAGGTTTTAACATGGATACTGACATCAAATTGCAGCTTAGGACATTGGATGTAATTGGAACATGATGTGTCTCTCATTGCCATGAGTTAGCGCTTCCATGATCCATGTCCAAGGTGGCTGACGTGTATGGAGTTTCATTGATGGAGTTTCCCATCCAGTGGTGCAGCAATAGGCAGGCGAGCATAATCCTGGCAGCTTTCTGTTTTTTGTTTGAGGAAGGCAGACATCCAGGATGGTCGGTGAAGAATAGCCTGGGATTGCAAACTGGCCAATTACTGCTCCTGTCATTATAGATCAGAGGTTTTGGGTGTGTGTGTGTGTGTGTGTGCACACGCATGTACATGTGTGCTTGGTTTAACCTAGTTCCTACCGTCTGCTTTTTGTTCCCAGATGAGTTGAGCCCAATTTTACAGCAGCTGGCTAAATCCTGTAAGCCTGCCCATGGGGTGCAGATAACCTGCTTCTTCTTCTTCGAGTCCGTTGCAATCTCAGATGTCGTTCTGCCAGTATCTGGCGCAGGTCACAGCTGGTCGGGTCGGTTCAGCCAGGTCCTGGGGGCTGCACTGGGGGCGTGGTCACACTCCAGTAGGTGGGACATTGTCTGTACTGCTCCACAGCTGCATGTGTCTTCTGCCTGGTAGTTCCATGCTTTCATAAGTGCTTTGCACCTCCCCTGCTCCACTCGTAATCTGCTGAGGGTCTTCCAGGTTGGCCATGGGAGGTCGTGCCCGCTGGCGAGGCATTCAGTCGGAGTGATTCCTCTCTCCATCCAGTCGTAGGGTTGAGCTGGTTCCATTCATCTTTCCAGATGTTGGTCCTTGCTGTTTCTTTGGTTGTCTGGAGAGGTGGGACTGTCTGCAAGAAACTGGCTCTGGATTTCAGTTGGGGTGGAGGTGCTGTGTGTCCATGCAGGGGGTGCCTGGTATCGATCTCCTGTGCTCTCCGCTCGTCTTGGGCGACGATGGATCGTCTGATATGGGGGGGGGGGGGGGGGGCAATACCAGCTAGGGCGTAGAGGCACGGGACTGGCGTTGTCTTTATGCATCCCGTGATAATGCGGCAGGTGTCGTTGAGGGCTGTGTCAACCAGTTTGGTGTGGTGGGAGCGGCTCCAGCTTGAGCACGCGTATTCAGCTGTGGAGAAGCACAGGGCTAGGGCAGTTGCACGGATGGTTGGTGGATCAGCGCCCCACTTTGAGTTTACCAGTTTGCGCAGGATGTTGTTGCGAGTGTTGACCTGCTCAACCACTAGGATGTCACCACTAAGGCGCAGGGAGGATCTCCTAGCAATGTAACAGCCCCAGGTAACATCTTTCATCCACCAGCTTTGACAGTTTTGTAAATGAGGACTGGGAATTCCACTGGGATATCCCTCCACGTTATCATTCAATCTCGCACAGCTTTATCCCTGGAGGTTCCCTTTAACCTGGTTGGTACAGAATAGATTATTGTTCATATTTATACCTTGGAATGTGAAACTCTCAACCTTCTCCACTACAGCACCAGTGATGTTTGCTGGGGGTGTGTACACCATATCATTTCCTGAAGACAATAACCAGCTATTTCATCTTGTTGACATTGAGGGAGAGGTTGGTGTCTTGACATCATCATGCTACTAAACTCTCAGTATCATCTGCAATCTTGTAAATGGAATTAGCAGAGTTTGGCCGCAGAGTCGTGAGTGTACAGGAAGGATACTAAGGGCTTGAGAACACAACCTTGCAGGGCATTGATGTTGAGAATTATCACCGATGATGTTTTGTCATTTATCTTCGCTGATTGTGGTCTATGGGTCGAGCATCTGGTTGTAGAGAGGGTGCTGACTCCCAAGTCCAGGAGTTTGGAGATGAGTTTGGTTGGAGTTATGGCGTTTAAAGTGGCCTTAGAGTCACAAATGATGTCAAGAGTCTGACATAGATTGTAGTAAATGCCTACTATGTTCTGTGTGCTGAAACAAAGCATGAATTTCATTGTCCTATCAGGGACACATGACAATAAACGCACTTGAACTTGATGTCCTTGTTATCTAGGTGTTCCAGTGACGAGTGTAGTAGGGTCAGGGAGATGGCATCTGCTGTGGACCTATTGTGACGGTAGGCAACTGGTGTGGCACAAGGATAGCTAATCAGTGCAAAGGTGGTCAAATAGGGGGAGGGGTATGTTCATGTACAGAAGTAAAATAGAGCAGATGCTGAAAATCTGAAATAAAAACTGCCGGAGCTTGTTAGGCCGGCAGGATTTTGTCCATTGACCAACTCACAGCCTGTGTTTGCAGCCGGTGCAGAAATTGTACCACGGTGTTTCACAGTGTCATTGTTAAATTAACTTCATGTACATAAGGTGTAACCAATTTTAACTGATATCTTTAAATAAATATCCCTGCCCTTCTGCAGCTTGGAGGGGGCTTTGATGAAACTTTATTCGGCTGCACCTGGAATTCAGTGAAGCTCTGGCAATCCTGCCATGAATCACAATGATGCTGCCTGCACACGTGTCAGAAACAGGAGCCCGGCACAAGTGTCCCTCCACCTCGAGGTTGGAGAGGAAATAGTGGCGACAATTGTAGCTTAATTGTAGCGTAAAAGATGAGCGTTAGATTCCAGCACCATGTCTGGAGGTTTGTTGGATGGCTGATTGTTGGGTGGCGGAAGTGAACAGGGAACCTGGATGCCTGTATTCCCCATGTTGACTAATGTCCATTTTGTTGTGTGGCTGATGGGTAGTTCAGGAACATTTCCTGCTCCCTGTGGTGATTAAACATAGAAAATAGGTGCAGGAGGAGGCCATTCGGCCCTTCGAGCCAGCACCGCCATTCATTGTGATCATGGCTGATCGTCCCCAATCAATAACCCGTGCCTGCCTTCTCCCCATATCCCTTGATTCCACTAGCCCCTAGAGCTCTATCTAACTCTCTCCTAAATCCATCCAGTGATTTGGCCTCCACTGCCCTCTGTGGCAGGGAATTCCCCAAATTCACAACTCTCTGGGTGGAAAAGTTTTTTCTCACCTCAGTCTTAAATGGCCTCCCCTTTATTGTAAGACTGTGGCCCCTGGTTCTGGACTCGCCCAACATTGGGAACATTTTTCCTGCATCTAGCTTGTCCAGTCCTTTTATAAATTTATATGTTTCTATAAGATAACCCCTCATCCTTCTAAACTCCAGTGAATACAAGCCTAGTCTTTTCAATCTTTCGTCATATGACAGTCCTGCCATCCCAGGGATCAACTCATGAACCTACGCTGCACGGCCTCAATCACAAGGATGTCCTACATCAAATTCCTTTATCCTCAAGGACCTTTATCCTCCTTCATTCTTTACATCAGTTTTTTTATTTATTTTTATTTAAATTTTTTTTTGGTTGTGTCGGAAGGAACTGCAGATGCTAGTTTAAACTAGATATAGACACACAAAGCTGGAGGACTGCAGTGGGTCAGGCTGACCTGACCTCCTGAGTTACTCCAGCTCTGTGTCTGGCTCTGTGGTTATTTATGTCTTCCATCATCTGCAGTGCTTTGTTTCTACACCACTCTCTAGACAAGATGCGATAGCACTGGAGAGGGTGCATGGTTTGGTTATGAGGAGGGATTGGGTCTGTTTTCCTAGGAGAGGAGGAAGGTAGGTAGGCATGATTGAGGTGCGAGGGTTCTCGATGGTGGGAACTGCAGGAAACTATTCCCCATATCAGGGGATCAAGATGTCAGGTGGATCTGGTGGGAACTTTTTCACCCGAAGGGTGGTGAGTTCTGAGATTGCAATGCCAGAGAAAGTGGTGGAAGCAGAGGCACTGACGGTATTTACGAAGCATAAAACGACGCTGGAGCTCCTCAGCAGGTCAGGCAGCATCTGTGAAGGGGAATGGAGGAGCGATGTTTCGTGTGAGGAGCAGTCTTCAGATTACGGGAGTAGAGGGGTGACAGCTGGTAGACTGAGGTGAGGGGAGAGGGTGGAGCAAGAGCTGGAAAATGATGGGTGTGGAGGAGCTGACCGGCAGGTGGGTCAGATGGTGGAGCGATGGGTGGAGATGGTGACCAAGGTTGGAGGTGATATTGCTGGGAATTTCAATCCAAAAGTAGGGAATTTATGCTTCTTTATACGGCAATGGCGAGATTACATGAGTGCTGAACAGAATATTCATCTTCCCTGTTTAATGAAGAATGTAAATGGGTTGGAACCAGTGGAGAGAAGGTTTACTGGACTCGAAACTGGAACGGCTGTACTGAATGTGGAAAGGTTGGGCAGACTATGCTTGAATCTGCTGGGGTTTAGATAGGATGAGAAGACTAGATTGATTGAATGAATGAAGTCACAGTGAAATCCTTTGGCTGCATACTGTACCAAGATATGCAATAGTCACCCATGAAGGGTGCTTACAAAGTTACAAATTCTCCCCCTCCCTCCCCCGGGCCAGTTCCCCCTTTGCTCTTCCGCCCTCATCCGCTGGTCGGCGCCATCGTCGACCGCTGCACCAACCTCGCCACTAACGCTGCCGGGTCCTCTCATGAGGTCTCCGTGACATCCACCCAGGCCCCAGTCGCGGGCCCCGCCGGCCGCAGGGGATATGTGATTTTCTGAGAGGTCTTAACAGTTGCAGTGCAGATGGCACTGTGGAATGTGGGAGATCTGGAGAACTTGCATTGGAAATCCTTATGGCATCCAAAGGCTCATCACAGTCAATTACAATTCAGCAGTGCAGCCAATGTCTGTAGAGCTGAGTAGATATTGTGCTCAATGATGCTGTGTGTTGGTTGAAGGAGCGGTATGTTATTGATGAGGTGGGAAATCCCACTGCCATGGGACCTTTATATCCATCTGAGCCATTGTTGCCCCTCCCCCCTGGTTTAGTTTAGAGATACAGTGCGGAAACAGGCCCTTCGGCCCACCAAGTCCGCAACGACCAGCGATCCCCGCACATTAACACTATCTACGCCCACACTAGGGACAATTTTCACTTCTACCAAGTAGCCAATTAACCTACAAACCTGTACGTCTTTGAGTGCGGGAGGAAACAGAAGATCTCGGAGAAAACCCAAGCGGTTTTTCTTTGCTAATTCTTTACAGACTTTTCATGCAGCCTTGATAAGATTCATTTGCAGGTTTGACATTGATTCACTTGTATCCTGTTAATGTCAATGTGCCAGCTTTACACACATGTGGTTTTCATTTTGTAGTCCTAACAATGTTTTTGTTGTTGCTATTTTTACATCTTAAAATGCGAAATGTTTTGGTTGCCGGATTGTTAGTGGCCATTTGAAGTTCCTGGGGTGCAATGTAACACCCATACTGAATACTTTTTTTAATAAACATTGAATAATATTCTTTGTGGTTTATTCTGATCTGAGCAGGCCAGCCCTATGGTTAATAACCTGGAGCTGTGGTTTCTGTGTTTAATTGGATGGTGTGTGCTGAAGGAAAGGCCCCGGCACAGACTGCAGAGGCACATGATAAGCAGCTGATGCTTATTAGGGAGCGCTCAAGTGTTTGCAGTTCATGACAAGCGCCTTGTGTTTGATGTTGTGAGCTCATCTCTGATTGTAATTTATTTTCCCCCAGTCCCAGTTTTGGTGCTTTGGTGAAGTCTGCATTTAGTTGGTGGGGGATGTTCTGACCTCCTGTCATCTTCTCTTCCCCAGCCTCCAGTTCTGGATGAAACAAGCATTTTGTAACCGAGACTAACCACTGGACTTGGCTGCGTAGTGAGACTTGGATCTGGAACCTTGGAACAACGGGGCTGTTTTCTCCACTATCTTGAGGTATGAAGTGTTTAGCCCCGAGATGATTATATGCTTTTTTTTTAAAGAAGTTTGAAGAAATGTGTAAATGTTAATAACTTTGATGAAATGACTTGGAATTGGCAAGACAGCCTTGGCTTTGAGACGGTAGGCAGGGTCCAAGTTGTTCACTGCTCTGATCCTATTCCTTAAAATGGATGTTTACAAATTTAACTCACCTCAAATCAAATGATATGCAGCAGCGAGTGAATAAAACAATTGGTTAATGAGTTCAAGTTGTATGAACCATGAATATTAGGTCACCTGAATTTGGGACGAATGTGTACATGCTGAAGTCTGAGGATGCCGTACAACTCTGCATCAAGCTACGGGTTTCTTTAATGCTTGTTTTTATTGCAGCAGACATTCGCTGTTCAGTCCATAAGTCTGTGGCAGCCGGGCTTTCTTCAGTTTACAACTTGAATCCTGACGTTATTTGAATGCTGGGTGGGATTATGTTCTCTTTTCATCACTACAGCTTGTGTCATCCAGTAGCGATAACAACTTGCGGTGACCCTTGTTCCCCCACGGATGAATCAATTTGCACCCTTTCTTCAGGATTCTGACTCAGACTACTGACAGTTACGTCAGGACCGGGAATAGATCTGATCCACACCGCCTCCATGCATTTCTAAAAATGTTGTATAACCAACCTTCGCTTTCTTTCCGAAACATTGTCTTTCAGAAAGCTGTGATTGAAAATCTCCATCGACAAGGTTAATGCTGTTTAACATTGTGTGATAGGGTACAACTATACTGCAAGTGCCCTTGGATATGTTGAAGAACAGAATGTGTATTTCTCGTTTTATAACCAACTTTTGCACACCGTTATATTTTTTCATCTGTGATGTTCATTGGGGAGGGAACAGAAGGAGGAAGTTAACCAAGTAATCTTCTCTCTGGGCCTTCTGAGGTGTCTTGGGTTGGGTAGACATAAAATGCTGGAGTAACTCAGTGGATCAGGTGGCATCTCTGGAGAAATGGAATAGGTGATGTTTGAAGAAGCGTCTCGTCCCAAAACGTCACCTATTCCTTTTCTCCAGAAATGCTGCCTGACCTGCTGAGTTACTCCAACTGCCAGAGGAGGCAGTTGAGGCAGGGACTAGCCCAACGTTTAAGAAACAGTTAGACAGGTACATGTGTAGATAATAGACAATAGGTGCAGGAGTAGGCCATTCGGCCCTTCAAGCCAGCACCGCCATTCAATGTGATCATGGCTGATCATCTTCAATCGGTACCCAATCAGGAACTGCAGATGCTGGTTTGAACTGACGATAGACAAAATGCTGGAGTAACTCAGTGGGACAGGCAGCATCTCTGGAGAGAAGGAATGGGTGACGTTTCGGATTGAGACCCTTCTCGAGACCCATTAGTCTGAAAAAGGGTCTCGACCCAAAACGTCACCCATTCCTTCTCTCCAGAGATGCTGCCTGTCCCGCTGAGTTACTCCAGCATTTTGTGTCTATAGACAGGTACATGGATAGGACAGGGTTGGAGGAATATGGGCCAAACGTGGGCAGGTGGGAATAGTGTAGCTGTGACATGTTGGCCGGTGTGGGCAAGTTGGGCCGAAGGGCCTGTTTCCACACTGTATTACTCTATGATTCTATCTATGCTGCCTAACCCGCTGAGTTACTCCAAATTTTGTGTCAATGTTCGGTGTAAACCAGTATCTGCAGTTCCTTCCCACGCATTTTGTCTTGGGATGGGCTCGGGTTACCGTGTACTTTCTGCCTAGTAACCAGATCAATTGGTTTGGCCTTCTCCATGCGAGCTGAAGAAGCCTGCACCGGAGTTGAGGGAAGATGACAGGCCGGCCAGCAAGGGATTATAGTGTGTCTGGGGAATTGTTCCAGCACAGGGAGTGAGGAGGATGCAGATGTGTGGAAGCTGGTGATGCAGGTAGGCAGTGTGACTGGACATGGCAGTCCATTGAGCGTTTGGGGGTAATACACAACACCCAAGTCCCTGAGGGAATAAGTTGTTTAGAAAACTATGAAGCTTGCAGTTGGTGGAGTTGATTGGTTAAGTCACCGGGGCTGGTTGTGTAGAGACGTGAGATCTAGAGACATGAATTTGAATCTCACCATTGAAGCTGTGGAATTTAAATATAGCTAAATAAGTCAAGAATTGAAAAGTCAGCGACAATAACGTGGCCTCTAAATGGCAGTGTTGCCATTTGAAACAAACGCATCTGGTTCATTGATTTGTTGGGGGGGGGGGGGGGGGCGCTGCCCACCAGCTTTGCCCAAACCTGAGCCCAGATCCACCAGAGTGAAATTGCTTAACAGCTGTCTCTGTTCAAGGGGCAATAAGATTTGGCTAATAAATGGTGTTCTTGTTCTGTGAATGGCTCATCCAAAAAAAAAAAAGTGAAAATATATGTACTGGGATGAAACTTTCACTGTGACTAGTGACTAATGTTGATGATGACTGCATTTGCAACAGAGTTGTACCATGTTCACTGGCAGGGACTGGTCAGTGCTCAGAATGTCCCAACACTGGAATTAATGCATTGGGGTCATTTATTTCCAGGTCCTCAGCCAATGCTGTCACTTAGATTCAGTTGCTGCTGCCTCTTGAGTGGTGTGTTACGTCAATACTCCGTCGCAGTGCTGATCAGTCCTGTCCTGCTCCTTCCTGACCAGCTGCACTTTGTCCTCTTGTCCTCTCACCTGAACCCTCTTGTCAGTCCATTTGTACTGACCGGTCCTTCCCAGATTATGGTCGGGTTCCATTCCCGAGAACTGCCCATAATCCAAACCATTCCCCAACTCGGAAATGCAGCCGGAAACTGAGTTCCCAGGCGGTAGGATGTGTCCACAGCCACACAGCTGCTGTCAAATCCGCCCGGCCGGTCTCCCAAACATCTGCATGGACGGGCTGTAGATAAGTCAAGATAGACACAAAAAGCTGGAGTAACTCAGCGGGACGGGCAGCATCTCTGTAGAGAAGGAATGGGTGACGTTTCGGGTTGAGACTCTTCTTCAATCCAGTCTGAGTTACTCCAGTATTTTGTGGCCATCTTCAGTTTAAACCAGCGTCTGCAGTTCCTTCCTACACACTGTAGATAAGTCAGGTGTTTGTAAACTGGGGAGGACCTGCGATGCAGAGTTCAGGGGGTTATCCTCAGTGCCCAAGCCAACAGGCACCACATCTATGAGTTCTGATCTGTGTTTGCCACCTAGAGGCAGATTTCCCCCTCCCCCTATTCTCCCTCACTAGCCTGCATTGTTACGGAAGGTTGTGTGGTATTCAGGGTGGAGAAATTTAAAACCTCGTACTCTCCTTAATCCACCCGCATTTGACACACGGCCACCACGCCTTCGTTTCAGGAAGTTCCTGAGCAAATGCAAACACTGACACGTAAGCTAAAAACCTGTGTGCTTTGCAGGTGGAGCTGGTAAATGTGCTGCGACACATTTAACCGAGTTTTACTCTGAAGCTCAATCCTAATCCATTGAGGTGCTGCAGGTAAGAATGGGTTTGAATGTTAGAATGCGAGCAGCTAATTCTAACAGCTGCTGCAGTCTGCTGCCCACATGCAAGGCCCTCTTACCCCTGCTGAGATTGATAATTTAAACGCTTTGACTACCTAATCCTTAGTGTTTTGAAATGTTGCCATTGCTGCATGCTTCTTATGTTGGATGGTGGGAGGTGAAGGATTTAACTCTTTAAATGCAGGAAATGATTCCAGCAGTCACCTGTTTCTTCTTTTGCATGCAGGATGTGTTAATATACTAGGTTTACAGTGGATGGTAGGAATTGTGATAATTGTGTGTAATCACGAGCCCATCAAAGGTTGCTGCAAAGTGGTCTTCTGATTAAATTATATGAAAGAAATTAAAGAAACTGAAATGAGATAAACTTGAAACCTTGTAACTGAACTTGGAGAAAGATTGGTGATGGTGTTCATGAGCATTGATTTTTGGTGACTGTTGTGTCTCGGGTGAGTAGTTTGGAACCATTTCTTTGAAGCACTGAACTTTAAGGAATTTGAAAGCAACCGGTGCCCACATTACATTCTGCTTAACTGCTAAGTGCAACTTTCCAGGTAGAATTTCGTTTTCACTTCATGTTCAGATTTATTTGAAATTTGAGGTATTCTTTGATTCTCTGAATCTCGTTGAACGTCCTTGTTGAGGAAAGTTACATTGATGTGAAGTGCCAACTGATTGTACCTCGGGTTTGTACTGAATGGGATGATGGGCACTGGCCCCAGGTGACTAAACAATGATGCAGTATTTGTACGCTGACAGTGCAGTGTGGGAAACACTGAGTAGTTTCTCTGGTATGCCGTGCGTTGCCCTAATGGGCAGTAGCCACCTGTCAGAAGTGCCGTTGCTAAAATGGGTGTGGCATTTTCACTCGGAGGTAGCGAGAAGTCTCGAGTGGCTAAGACAAACGTTGACTTTTGCTAACTGGAGGAGCAAGGGTAGTAGATGTAGGGAAAGGCCTCCGCCTGCACCCTGTCCTGGCGCAGTGGACCTGCAATGTTGCTGGATCTGAATGGTGGAGTGACCGTGCTGGCAGCACCTTGGGGGCAGCTCCAGTGCAGGGACTGTAGGGACCTGTCCACCAGCACTGGCTGACACGCACCTCAAATCAGAGGCAAAGTCACGACTTGGACCGACACGTGGAATAGAAAAGAACTGAGCAAGTTGTTGCTGGGAATTAATAGAAAGACAGATTGCTGGGGGTGGGGTTAGGGGGGGGAGAGTTGGCTCTCTCCTGTTGCTGTGCTGTGAGTTCCATGTAATAGAATCCTTTCCACCACAGAGTGTTTATGAGGTCCTAATTGATCATGAACAGTATAATTGGTTCCCCGGGTGACCGTTAATATCCCTTCTGTTCCATCGGAGAACAGAGTACTTGTTACACTGGTAACTGAGCAGTATTGGTCGGTAAAGATGGACACAAAATGCTGGAGTAATTAGGCGGGTCAGGCAGCATCTCTGGAGAAAATCTCTGGCGACATTTCGGATCGGGACCCTATAGGTCTTTTCTTCTGGTCTGCATTGAAAAGCAGATTTTAGAAGCTGCCATAATTGGGCATGTGCAGGACATTGGCACCAGGCCAGCCATTTTCCAGACTCTTGGATGTTATTTCCCTTAAGCGGCCTTTTCACGGGGCGACTTGACGCAAGAGTTAACCAGAGTTTAACATCGTGGGAACCTCGTGCGATAACAGTACGGCATTCGTGGACCACCGTGGACCACCGTGGACCACCGTGGACCACCGTAGCGCTAACGGCAGGTAATCGTGTATCTTGGTGACTCGGGAGAAAATTCAAGAAAGTTTGAATTTCTCCAAGAGTGACTTGTACACTTGTGGTTGAGCATTGCAACATTATATGGACGTAGTGGCCAGTGCGATATCCGTATTAACTCTTGCGGGTACCGTGGGAACTCCTGCAAACGGTGAACCCGGAAGCTGGACAGAGGGGACAGAAGGTGAGTAAAAATTGTCTTCTGTGGGATTGAATTTAAAAAATAAATAAAAATAAAGATTTGCATCCGCATATGGACATCAACTTATTCATGAGTTATGTTAATGAGATTCAAGAAAATAACTATAATCTTTAAAAGGGACTTTAAAAGGGACTTTACTGAAAGGTCCCGCATTTTTATGGTCCGTGAGAAATTTTTCACATGTACTTCTTTGAGAGATACAGGTCGGAGTCCTCGCCGACTAGCGATCGATGCCTTTCCGAAGCAGGGTCCGGAACGCTACCAATCAATGTTCTCCAGAGACCCGTGTAAGGAGTGAACTGCACATGCTGGTTTAAACCGAAGACAGACACAAAAAGCTGGAGTAACTCAGCGAGTCAAGCAGCATCTCTGGAGAAAAATAGCTGATGTTTCGGGACGAGACACATCTTCAGACTCAATTCCGATTAGGCTGTCTGAAGAAGGGTTCCGATTCGAATCGCCACCTATTCTTTTTCTCCAGAGATGCTGCCTGACCCGCTGACTTACTCCAGCTTTTTATGTTTTTCTTCCCTGTATCTCTCAAAGAAGTACATGTGAAAAATTTCTCACGGACCATAAAAATGCGGGACCTTTCAGTAAAGTCCCTTTTAAAGTCCCTTTTAAAGATTATAGTTATTTTCTTGAATCTCATTAACATAACTCATGAATAAGTTGATGTCCATATGCGGATGCAAATCTTTATTTTTATTTATTTTTTAAATTCAATCCCACAGAAGACAATTTTTACTCACCTTCTGTCCCCTCTGTCCAGCTTCCGGGTTCACCGTTCGCAGGAGTTCCCACGGTACCCGCAAGAGTTAATACGGATATCGCACTGGCCACTACGTCCATATAATGTTGCAATGCTCAACCACAAGTGTACAAGATAAGTTGACGGAGGGCAGGAACTAGAGACTGGACATGGAGCATGGCAACCATTACCAGGACATCCAGCTGCCCATCCATCGCCATTTCTGGGTGATCAGATGATGGATTATCGGAGCTTCACTTTACTCTTGATAATGGAAAATCATCAATATCATCTTCATTGAAAACATCAACGGGCACGGTGCCTTACAATGCTGTGTACGACAGTGATCGCAACTTCTACTGAAGTGCGGATGGCCGTTGGCTCACTAGGAGCTCATCCGCCCTTTAACAGATTTGGTTCTGGTCCTGCTGGGGGTCCACAGCCCCCTCCACACCTGGCAAACCAGGTGGGGGAGACGGTTTAGTCGCCGACTATCCGACCATGGAGCAAGTAGCGCGGGATTACATGGTACCCGTGGTGGGGGGGGAACTCCCCCCGACCCGACCTCTAATGGAAAAGGACGATGTTTATGGGATGAAAATGTGTCTGGATTAGTGAGTTGCTGGTTAATTTCATTGCCGCTGTTCTGTGTCTGGTAACTGGCGAGTAGCCACCAGCTCCAGTGCAGTGTTGTGGTGGCTGCTGTGTGCTGCAGTGTCCACCTCGCCTGAATCAAGGGGTCAACACTATAAGCCCCACTTCAGAGACCAATGTAAACTTCTGGTGCGGTGCTGAGGGAATGCTGCATCCTTGCTAGTGTTATCTTTCTGTTTAGATGTTAAAGATTTGTCTGCATTGGTGAGACACAGAACAGAAACAGGCCCTTGGTCCACTGAGTGAATCACGCCAGCCATCAACCATACAAATTCGATATTAATCCCCTTTTTATCTCCTTCCCACAATCTCATACACTTCAGCGACAGTTCACAATGGCCAAATAGGTGGCGGATGGGTTTGATGGTGTGATCACGATGGGCCAAGAGATGTTCTACAAACCACTGCAAACATTTGTTTCCACCACAGTTTCACACCATCCATTCCAGATTGTAGCTCAGAGTTTATTGAAAAATAATTCACCAAGTGGGGTGGCAATAAAGTGGAGCTGCATCTCGCATCGTGGACCCATCATGTGTGGACAGTGTACATTTGCACTCGCCCAGCCCAGGTGCGAAGGGACGCTGTGCTGGCCTGAGCCCTCTACTGACTGGGCTTGAGCAGTGATTGGGCAAGAAACCCTGTCCCTGAAGCAGCCAGAAGTGCCTCTACAGCTGACAACTTTTATACCGAGTTACAAACCTGTACGTCTTTGGAGTGTGGGAGGAAACCGAAGATCTCGGGGGAAACCCACGCAGGTGACTGGGGGTTCTGAACGTGCCAACAAGCACCCGTAGTCGGGATTGAATGCTGTGCAGGGTTCACCTGGCACAGGATCTGAGACACTGGTTTACTCAGGAATAAATGCTGGGGCATTAACTGTGAAGACAAGAAGCCTATCAGTCATAGACACAAAGTGCTGGAGTTACTCAGCAGGTCAGGCAGCATCTCTGGAGAAAATGGATGGGTAACGTTTTGGGTCGAGACCCTTCTTCAGACTCATTCAATCTGTCAGTCAGCCTATCAGCAAGGTTGACTACTTCCATGGCATACCAAGGAAGGAAATTGAAAGATATGGCCTTGCTTTTGAATGTGTGAAAATCCAAGATTTCCATTTCCACTGGTAATTGTTGGTGATTTTGTTGAACTGCATGCATTTGCCAACAAATTCCAACCCCTCTTGAAGAAACCTCTCTGTGCAGTCAACTGTGTTTTTTTTCCAGATGCTCTGTGCAGCCTCAAAGTAACACCAACTGGAGCTGAATAATGCATTATCTTTCACAGGTACAATGTAGCATCCTTCCAACGCATTCTGATGTTTATTTAAAACCCATCTCTTTCCATAGCAGCACAATTTTCCTGACATCTAGTCCTGTCCTTTTGGAAATGGATGACAATGTTATTTGTGGAGTGCGCCCCACACAAAGCCTCTATACTCATTCAGTTGATATTACAGCACGGAATTAGTTTGTTATTGTGCAACTTTTTCAAATCCTTTCACAACCTAGTAATTCTCTTTCCCTTTTCTGGAGCATTGAGCAACGATCTTTTTGAAAACGCAGGTAGTTCTATTCTAGCACATTTCCGTTACATGAAATGAACGTAATGTGATTGAAGGATTAGGGCACCTTATTTATATTGCTTGGGCGGCATTGGTTAAAATACGATGTTGATCGGGAACTTGAGAAACACATGAAAATCACTAATCTTCTCAAAGTATTAATACAATAAACTTCAGTGACAAGCAGGAAAAAAGCTGTCTCGGAGGAAAAATGTTTCCATGTAACCTCCCTGCAGTGATCAAACACCACCGTCTCATGAGAACAGCTGCTACTTTTTATCTGTGGGAGGCGAACAAGCAATCACCTTTTAGTTTAGGAAAGAATTGCAGATGCTGGTTTAAATCGAAGGTAGACACAAAATGTTGGAGTAACTCAGCGGGAGTAACAGCATCTCTGAGGAGAAGGAATGGGTGATGTTTCGGTTCGAGACTCTTCTTCAGACTGATGTCAGGGGAGTGGGCAGTACAGAGATAAAATGTAGTCGGAGACAGTAAGACTGGTGGGAGAACTGGGAAGGGGGAGGGGATGGAGAGAGGAAAGCAAGGGCTACTTGAAGGGCTACCTCTCTGTCAATGTTCACACCGCTGGGGTGTAAACTGCCCAAGCGAAATATGAGGTGCTGTTCCTCTAATTTGTGCTGGGCCTCACTCTGACAATGGAGGAGGCCCAGGACAGAAAGGTCAGATTGGGAATGGGACGGGGAGTTAAAGCGCTGAGCAACTGGGAGATCAGGTAGGTTAAGACGGACTGAGCGGAGGTGCTCATTGAAACGATCGCCGAGCCTGCGCTTGGTCTCGCCGATGTACAGGAGTCGAAACCTGGAACAGCGGATAAAGTAGATGAGGTTGGAGGAGGTGCAAGTGAACCTGACTGTTGGGGTCCTTGGAAGGAGTCGAGGGGGGCGGTCAAGGGACAGGTGTTGCATCGCATGCGGTTGCAGGGGAAAGTACCTGGGGAGGGGGTGGTTTGGCAGGGAGGGGACGAGTTGACCTGGGAGTTGTGGAGAGAACGGTCTCTGCGGAAAGCAGAAAGGGGTGGAGATGGGAATATGTGGCTAGTTGTGGGATCCCGTAGTTGTGGGATCCCGTTGGAGGTGTCTACATTTCAATTTGATTTAGAGATGCAGCACGGAAACAGGTCCTTCGGCCCACCGAGTCCACACCGACCAGTCATCCTCACACACTAACACTATCCTACATACACTAGGGACAATTTACATTTATACCAAGCCAATTAACCTACAAACCTGTGTGGGAGGAAACTGAATATCTTGGAGAAAACCCCCGCAGGTCACGGGTAGAACATATAAACTCCGTACTTACAAACGCCCCTAGTCAGGATCGAACCCGGGTCTCTGGCGCTGTAAGGCAGCAACTCTACCAACTATTGACACTTGTGTAACGATACTCTATTAAACAATGGAACGTACAGCTTTCAGAATTTTTCACTTACAGTAACAAAAATAAACTTCTTGCTATTAAAAAATACATTTTTTTAAATCCGGGGAGGAAAAATAACTTTTTTATTGCGAGCCTGAAACTCTCCGGCCCCTAATCCCCTTTCTCCACTGATGGAATTGTTTTTATAACATGATTTTCTATAGTGCGAGGTTACTTATGAATGTAATTATTGTATTATATCACAGCTACACATTTTATGGGGAAATGTATTGCATTTATATTGATATTTAAAGCACAGGACAGGCCTTTATTAACCTTATGTACAAATATCTGCAGAAAATCAGTTTTTCTTTTGCATTGTGTTGCTTGATATAACAGTTTGCAAGATGTTTCATAGGTTGCAGACTTTGCTTGCTGGACGTTTGTTTGCAGTGACTGCCATGGGTTCCAGTGCTCAGCACTTGGTCTTGCACCCTGGAGTGTGCCAGTCTGCAGCACCTGCTCGCGGGCACATGGCAGACCATGTTCAGCAGAGGCTGATTGTCTCACTTGCGCCCATGGAGCAGCATTACGCAGCAGATGAAATGTGTAGGAAGGAACTGCAGATGCTGGTTTAAACTGAAGATAGACACAAAAAGCTGGTGTAACTCAACGGGTCAAACAGCATCTCTGGAGAAAAGGAGCGGGTGACGTTACAGTCTGAGGAAGGGTCTCGACCTGAAATGTCACCCTTTTGCCATCTTTTCTCCAGAGATGTTGTTTGACCCGTTGAGTTACTCCAGTTTTTTGTGTCTATCGTCAGTGTTACACAGCAGTTTGAGATGGACTGCATGAAAGATCACTGCATCTCCTTGCCCACCTCCTTTATCAAACGCACATCCTGGAAGGAGATGGATGAGCTCTTTTCCCCACAGCACCCGTCATGAGGATCATGTGGTGGGATTGTGCCTTCAACTGTCCACAAAGGAGCTTTGAGGAAAGGCCCTACTCCCACCAGCCAAGCAGGGCGGGATTAGATCAGAATAGTTTGTCATGAATACTAGGGTACGATACTTCCTTGTTCACATGAAGCTCACAGAATAAACAATATACATCCAGTTATGATAAATACATGATGAATGAAAGCAGCAGCATGGGGCAAGTTTGTGGTGCAAAATCCAACATGTAAAATAATATTAAAGTGCAGTATAATAAGGGAATAACTGAATGAAGTAAAGATTAAGTATGTGGCAGCACCTCTGCAATGGGGTGTGAAAGAGGTGGTTGGTTCAGGAGATGGAATCAGTGGGGAGGATGCTGTTAATAAGTCTGAGATGTAGTTGATGAAATGGCATCCTGACATAAGTTAGTGCTTATTTGAAATCTCTGGTGATAAGACGTTTCACCAACAATCGTCATGTAGAACGAGATGCACCATTTATCTCCCTGCCATAATCCCACACATGAAATCTATGTACAATATCTCCATTATCCTTCATTACCGCTGGGTTTTCACTCTTGCTCCCCCTACACAGCAGCATGTAGTTCAATAGGACTACAGTGCTTCAGAAAAGTGACTCTCACCAACACCATCGCCACTGCAGCACAGTTAGGGATGGGCAACAAATGCTGGCTGTTATCCACAACTCTCAGATCCTGAAAACTGAGTTAATAAAACCAATTAATTTCCTGTTTTTGTTCGGCTTGTGTACAGTCCAAAATATCTAAAGCAGACACTTTTCCAAAGAAATTAAAATAGACGCATGCAAATTTCAAGATAACAAAAATATATAAAATCAACTCAAACGCTTGGAGCGATATCTTTGTTGTTAAACTAGTCTTGGCCTTGTATTTTGTGCAACATCCCGGGTGGAGCAGTGGGTTGTGGTACGACACCGCAGCCTGCTCACTGTTCTAGTCGGGAACTGCACGGAAACCTTGGGTGGGGCGCAAAGTCTCCAGAGGTTTCCGTTCAGGTTTCCTAAGTGGGACAGGGGCATTATTGTGCAAAGAACCATCAAAAAACTCAATTGGATAGGTTGACGGAGATCTTATTGAAACTTACCAAATAATGAAAGGCCTAGATAGCATGGATGTGGAGCAGATGTTTCCAGTAGTGGGAGAGTCTAGGGCCAGAGGGCACTACCTCAGAATAAGTGGGTGTACCGTTTAGAAAGATGGTGAGGAGGAATTTATTTTTACATATTTATTTACACATACAGTGTGGAAACAGGCTCTTCGGCCCACCCCGTCCGTCCCGGTGAGGTGGTGAATTTGTGGAATTCATTGCCACAGATGGCTGTGAAGGCCAAGTCTTTGGTTATTTTTAAAGCAGAGATTGATAGGTTCTTGATTTATAAGGGCGCCAAAGGTTACGGGGAGAAGGCAGGAAAATAGGGTTGAGAGGGAAAGATAGATCAGCCATGATTGAATGGCAGAGCTGACTTGATGGGCTGAATGTCCTAATTCTGCTCTTATATCTTATGACCTTGTGGGAGAAATGGGTGGATAGGGAGTGGTTTAATAATAGGTAATTCTCCTGAATGCAAGTAGTAATTGATATTAAGGTTTTAGAAATAAAAACATGGAGTACAGGTTTTCATTGTAGCAGTTAAAAGATGCATTGTGTCAGTGTGATGAAACTGATTCTGAAACTTCTCCCACTTTGAATAACATGCAGCTTGCACCTAGTGATTAGGAGACACCAGGCAGTTCAGCTTCCTGTCCTTCAGCTAAATGAATCTTCTAACCTCCAAGAGTCATTCTGGTGAAATTGTTTCACAAGGATTAGCAGATTTGCACAATGGAGGTGAGAAATGAATGTGACACCTCTTGCCCAACCATCTTAACTGATGCAATGTGGCTCCTTTACCCCTGTGTACAGTACCCACCATCTGACCCATTCATTTCAATGCATCCTCAACTTCCACAGCAGTGGCAGCAAATCTACTTGAGTACATGTTGCTGTGAATTCATCAAAAAAAAAAATAGGACGAGGTGTGGCAATGTGGCGCAGTGGTAAAGTTGTTGCCTTGCAGCTCCAGGGACCAGGGTTCAATCTGTACGGAGATCACAGAGCGGAGTTTGGTTTGTACATTCTCCTGTGACCATGTGTACTTTGTCCGGGTGCTCTGGTTTCCTCCCACATTCCAAAGTTGTGTAGGTTAATTGGCTTCTGTAAATTGTTCCTAGTGTGTAGGATGGAACCAGTGTACGGGCGTTATGTTGGTCGGTGCAGACTCGGGGGGCCTGTTTCCACACTATCTGCAAATAAATGTATAAAAACCTGCTATGGATAATCACAAAACGTTAAAACTTATTTTAAACTAAAAGGTGCTTGTTGATACTGGAGTGGAATTGTGAGGGAGAAGCCAACATCTTTCTCACCAACCCTCACCCTCCTGCTTCCCCCTGAACCCCAGGAGGTATTTCAGAGGTGTCCCCATCATCTTCAACCAGTGACTCACTATTGCCAAGAATTGATCGGTAGATATTTGCTTAAGAACAGTTGTGACTAGCGAGAGAGTGAGTGTCAGAAAGAAAGTCAAGAGTGTTGAATTACCTTGTGCACCGTGAATGACAATGACATTCTTGCTTGCTGCAGCCTTATCGGCACATTAGACTGAGGTAGCATAGACAATACTTGTGGAATAAAAGCCTTCTATTGCATTTTTTTTTCTGTCATGTAATTGTACCAACTAATAACTCATGGAATATGACAGATATTTCTGCAACTGAACACTGGAAGTGTCAGGAGAGAGAGTGTTTAAGTATCAGCTTGATCGAGGTTCGGATATAAGCAAGAGCCAGAGAAATGAGAAGGTGTTGAACTAAAGACTGAAAGAATGATGGATGGCCGACTGGAGGGATTCAGTGACAAAGGCAACAATTAAAGAACCAAAAAGTGAACTAAATTTTAGTGCTTTTGAGTTTCAGAGTTAAGGTCATTATCTTTGGATCTGAAAGTGGGACTGAAAGGCTAGTGTGGGAATGGGAGGGGGGGTTCAAAATGTTTAGCAAGCAGGAGCTCACGTCGGCCTAGGCGCAATGAGCGGAGGTGTTCAGTAAAACCGGGACAGTCCGTTATGGTGGGGGTATGAAAAACACAAGGGCACGGATTGGAGATTTAAAGGGGAACATAGGCATAAGATTTAGCACAGAGTGTGGGTGATATCTGGAACGTGCTGCCAGAGGTGGTGGAATGCGATATAATTACAATGTTTAAGAGGCATTTCGACAGACATGTTGAGCAAGGCATAGAAAGATATGGTTCTAATGCAGGCAAACTTGATTGGTATAGATTGTATATTAGTATCGATAAACAAAATGGACAGCATGGATGTGGTGGGTTGAAGGGCCTGTTACTGTGCTAAATCTTGTCAGCATTCAAATCTGGGTTTCACATTGAAATCGTAAAGTAAAAATTCATTAATTTGGCAAACTCAGGATTTTGGTGTTAGTCTGGCATTTTTTAAAATGGATTGAAAGTTACAGCATGGAAGACGGGCCCTTTAGCCCATAGAGTCCACACTGTCCATCGATCACCCCTTCACACTAGTTCTGTTATTCCACTTTCGCATCCACTCCGTGCACACGAGGGCAATTGTGTAGAGACAAATCAATCTACAAACCCGTTCGTCTTTGGGATGTGGGAGGAAACTTAAACCCCCCAGAGGAAACGCACGCAGTCACAGGGAGAACATGCGATCTCCATGCAGACAGCATCCGAGGGTCTCTGGCACTGTGAACCAGCTGCGCCACTGAAATATTGGATGCTATTCCTATTAACATCCCAATATACATTTAATTTCGTTTTTAGATGTTCCACAGTATTATAATAAATTTTGTACTGAATTCTGTACCCGGTAAGTTTTAAAGAGGGTGCAGGACCTTGGGGAGTTGGAAGGGACAACTGCAAACATCACCCAGCAGAATGCATACGAAAAGTATCAGAATTTTACTGCATTTAATTTTATTTTGGAACTTGATGTGTGGGCTGCTATTCGGTGTTTGTTTCATCTGCTTCACTTGGCTTTTAAGGTACTGCGCTTTTTAAATAGCTTAATTCTTCTATCTGAAATAACGTGTTATTTTCGCCTGGTTTTACCTTCGGTTGGTAACGGCTTCTGTTTGAATGCCTGCCAGTGAGTTTCTTTTATGTTTCTGGGTCATCTCTTTCATCGATTGTTCTTATGACAAGGAGCTGGTGCCGCTAAAGAATGTTGAACTTTGTCTCTCCGGCTTCCCATGGGATGGTCATATGATGCAGGCAACAGTTCCAAGGGGCCTTGCCTTTGATCTCGGTGGCAGACTGGAATTCTCATGCCTGTGGTTAGGAATGCCAGCAGCATTGCTCATTGACGTTTCCTACATGGTCTGGTGGACCGGAAATGGCAGGCTGGTCTCTACCTCCCTGGTACTTCCTCCAGCTTGT
Source organism: Amblyraja radiata (assembly GCF_010909765.2). Classification (NCBI taxonomy): domain Eukaryota; kingdom Metazoa; phylum Chordata; class Chondrichthyes; order Rajiformes; family Rajidae; genus Amblyraja; species Amblyraja radiata. The sequence goes on along the minus strand of NC_045989.1, from coordinate 15,766,037 downwards.
ATCTCCAACTCAAACCCTCGTAGAAGACTACTGTAAGAAAGACGTTACTTTAGAGACACAGAGAGGTAACAGGCCGTTCGGCCCACCGAGTCCGTGCCGACCAGCAATCAGCCGTACATTAGCACTAAGGATATCTGTCCTGCTGGTTATGCATGAGCCTGGGAGGAGATCCTGACTTGTGGAGCTCCACAGCAAGGAAATGACCCAAGGAAGTGTGGAGAGGCCGAGCTGTGATTACTGTGGAGCCTGTAACCATTGAGGAATCTCTGGTGGGTGCTGTGAAGCCAGAGACTGGGAGACGGCAGCTTCCATCACATTCAAGGGGAGGTGATGAGGGAACCATTGGGACCGCCGGGTGGAGAAGCTGCTGCTGTTCAACATGAGTGGACTCGCCGTGCTGGCCAGGATGCAGCCAAGTCCCATGTCTCTGTGCCGGGTGGCCACCCAGCTCGCCCGAGCCCAGGCACCCCCCCCCCCCCCATCCCGTCACACCAGCCTGGCAAAACACTGGCGCACCCAACGCTGCTACACACCATGTCAGCCCAGCCCATCGAAACCCAGCCTCGCCTTTCCCTAAAACGCTGGTTCATCCCCATCCAGCCCAAACTCCACTGCCACTTGCCCCAACACCAGCTCCTCGCAGCCATAACCTCGGTGCACTCAAACCTGAAACACCCCATACCAGTCTGTCCAGCCCGTGCCCACCTAAACCACCCACCGTTAACCTGTGCTCCCAATCTCAACCATGGTCCAGCCTCTACCCCATCCCACCCCTACACTGTGCCTCCTCCCCCCAGCCCCACTTATCATGCTTTGGCCCATTCATTGTGTTATCAATAACAGTTTTATTCGTCACTTGCACTTTATGTGAAAAGAATTTGCCAGCAGTGATACAATGAAAAAAGAACACAAAAACACAATAAAGATTTAACACAAACATCCACCACAGCATTCATCACTGTGGTGGAAGGCACAAAATTTGGCCAGTCCTCCTCCATTTTCATTTTAGGAGTGCCATGGTGAGAGTTCACCCTGCGTAACATCCTGTACAACAGTGGGCAAGGCGGGAATCGTTCCGCGTTAGTAGGAGCTTGTGTTAACGTCATCTGCCGAGTTCAATATGAGAGCATGTAAGGTGCTGCTTTAATACAAATCTGTTGTCATCTTTGTCCTCTGCTTTGCCCATTGTTGGGTTACAGCATTATCTAGCCAGACAATGGTGTATTTGTATGGTAACTCATGCGTGAAGCCATTTCCTCCTGTGTTGCAGGCCCACATCACGCTCTCACCATGTCTGATGGCGACTACGATTATCTCATCAAATTTCTAGCGCTTGGAGACTCGGGAGTGGGAAAGACCAGCTTCCTCTATCAGTACACCGATGCCAAATTCAACTCCAAGTTCATCACCACAGTTGGCATCGACTTCAGAGAAAAGCGAGTGGTAAGTGGCCCTGAGACGGAAATGTGATTCTGTTCCTGACAGCAGTTCTATTGTGGCAGCCACTAAACATTACCTTCAGGCAACGTTGACCTTGTAAATGTACACTATCTTTTGGATCCTTTTATTACATTTTGTACCTTGTAAGTAATTCAGTTATTTCCCTTCGTTGGTACATGTTGTCTTTGACTGTCATTGTTTTCCAGCTCTCAACCTAGATTTTATTTTTATCAAGGCAAGTGTTCTCCAGTGATACGAGCAGGTTCTATTTCTCCTCCATTTGCGCAATTTTGCATTTCCTTGGGGTGTTTACTCCACAGCCGAATCTCCACAGCGATAGAAATATTCTCAGTTGGACTTTAATTATTTAATCATTTTCCAGCAACCTTGAATCTGAACATCATCAAAAAAAATTCTGCTCGAGCAGGGGTGGGGAACTTTTTCATGTTGGAATGCCACATCAAGTTAGCTGTAATCTAATAAGGCCGCATCCAAGAAACTTCAACCAGATATACTTCAAATACGTACATTATTTTGTTAAAATAGCCCTCATGACTTACTAATGTTTTAATTGTGGTCATCAGTCGGGGAGGATTATTTAGTTGAATCTTCTTTTCGGTATTTTAAATACGCTCATTTTAAGATTAAAATAAAAATAATAAAAGACGAACAAAAACATATAATAAAAATAAAAGGATTTGTTCTACAAATATTGGATTCATTCAAAAGGCCACACTTGCTGTCTTAAGGCCGCAGGTTCCCCACCCCTGTGCTAGACGTTCACTCGCTTCAGTTCAGTGTTTTGCAGCCTCCTTAATGCCAGAACCTACTGGCTCCCTTCCAAAGACTTTTATTAAGGCCCCGACTTTTTATCTGCATTTTTTTTAAACTGCTGGACCAGTGCAAATATAGGCTTGAAATGAAGTCTAATTAAGTTAAATAAGATGAAACGTACTGATTAGTACAGTTAACATATTTTCCTGCTGATATTTAACGGTTTAGAAGAACCCGCTGGCATTGAGTGAATATGGTCATTTATTCCTCAAATTTATCCCTTGATAGATTTGAGGGAGAGATTTCACTTTTTACACACATTCCATTCCCAAATTAAACTTTAAATACCAATACATAATTTCTACAAAAATGTAATTGAAGGCTTAAAAACAAGTTTGGGCGGTCTTGTGATCATTCTACACTGCAGATCATTTTGTTTTTACAATAATGAATCAGTCACCATAGCAAATAGCAAACTGCTGGTGGTGGAACTCTATGGGTCAAGCGGAATCTATGGGGGCAAAGCCATGGCCAATGTTTTTGGAGGAACAGCAAATCAAATTTCGCTTGGGTATGAATATTGACCTCTAACTTCAAGTCACCCTTGCTTTCCCTCTCTCTCCATCCCTCCCCCTTCCCAGTTCTCCAACCAGTCTGACTGTCCCCGATTACATTTTATCTGTTTGCTTTATTGTCGGGACAGGCAGCATCTCGGAAGAGAAGGAATGGGTGACGTTTCGGATCGAGTCTGAAGAAGGGTCTTGACCCATTCCTTCTCTCCAGAGCTGCTGCCTGTCCCACTGAGCCACTCCGCCATTTTGTGTCTATTTACTGGTCGCTTGTCTGCCATTTCAAACACTGGAGCCATCTTGGGGAACGGCTGCTAACCAGCAGCTGTCCGTTTAATTCACTTTTTTTTGCAGTTTTAGTTAGTCCTGTGCCCTGTTTGTGGGAGAGATAGTCTTTTTAATGTGGGGGGTAGGGGGTAATAATATTTCTAGGTCCCTACCTGGTCGGTGAGGCAGCTTTTTCTCCGGGCTGCCCCGTCGACCCGTCCTCGTGGCCTACCAGCGGGCGTGGAGCGCCGTTTCCTGGCGGGGAGGCCCAGCACCTCGGCTTCGGTGGCGGCACAGCGCTGGAGCGCTGTTGCAGAGCGGAGCGGGCGATGCCTTGCCTGGGTCGCCGCGCTGGATCGACGCGCTGGAGCTCCGGTGAGCTGTGACCGCCGAGATCAACACCTCCGGGCTGCGGGTCTGCGGAGCGGAGCGGGCGGCGCCGACTTTAACATCGGGAGCCTGGGAGCTCCAAACCGGCGCAGCCTTGTCGGCTTTGGAAGCCGCGGTCCCCAGTTAGGAAGCAGCCGTTCCAGGTGGCCCAGGCTCTGAAAGGACTCTCCTGACGTCGGGGCAACAGCACCCGGCCAGAACGGCCAGGAACATCGGACCTCCGTAGAGGCAATAGCGGTGGCCTCAATAGGCCTGACTTTGGGAGAACTGGGGATGGAGACTGGACATTGTGCCTTCCCCCACAGTGGTATCCATTATGGGGGGATGATTTTTTGTGTGTAATGTGAATATGTTAGTTTGTGTCCAAGATGGCTGTCGGAAGGGAGAGTGGACGCTGGTGCTCTTTAGCTGCCGCTGCTCTCTCTTCACATTGTGTTTTTGATTTTTTGTCTTTGGAGCGAATTCTGTCTTTAATTTGTGTATTGGTGATGTCCTTATTATTTATTTTACTCCGACTATATGTTTTTTCTCTCTTGTTAATTTTCTGTAAGGTGTCCTTGAGACTTTGAAAGGCGCCCGCAAATAAAATTTATTATTATTATTATTTCCCTGCACAGATAGATTAGAGCAAATCAGGTGGCTGAGGTGAAAAATATATATGCCTTGCATGTTAGCATGGTTAAGCATTGTAAACCCTGAGCGTTTGTACAAAGGAGGCTTCCCTGAGAGGGAAAGGCTTCCAGTTCATGATGCAGTTCACGGTCTTGGTTTGGTGTTGACTCTGACTCCGTTCCTTGCAATGATAGCCCTGGGTTCAGGAGAGCCAGCACACCTCAGCACGCAGTTGGTGACAGTGGTTGGCTCCTGCTTCCTCACGTGGCCACAATCGGGGAGAACTGAAGGCACTTCCTTTCACAAAATTCACTATTCACACGTTTGGTTACAATAGTAAGATATTGTTTGGCTCTGGGATCAAGTTCTGGTTTGCTGTATCTAACCATATAACCATATAACAATTACAGCACGGAAACAGGCCATCTCGGCCCTACAAGTCCGTGCCGAACAACTTTTTTCCCTTAGTCCCACCTGCCTGCACTCATACCATAACCCTCCATTCCCTTCTCATCCATATGCCTATCCAATTTATTTTTAAATGATACCAACGAACCTGCTGCCACCACTTCCACTGGAAGCTCATTCCACACCGCTACCACTCTCTGAGTAAAGAAGTTCCCCCTCATGTTACCCCTAAACTTCTGTCCCTTAATTCTGAAGTCATGTCCTCTTGTTTGATCTCTCCATGAAAGTATTGTACTGCTGGATAGAGAGCCAGTGTAGCTCCCACTGCTCTGGTGACACAGAGCTGACATTCCGTGATTGTGCTGCAAGGACCGGCTCTGTAATAAATAGGACATTTTATCTTCAAGGTGGTTAAACTAGAGTTTCATGTTTGGACAGTTTTATTGCTTTCTTTGGTGACCTCGACCTTAAGGCAGGAGAGGTTGGGCAGAGGTTCTAGCCTTCATTTGCAACGCAACCTGATGGGGAAGTTGGAGAATCCCACTACAGCAGGGGTGGGGGAGGGGTTGAACCTGGGCTGCGAGTCGTGTGATTAATCAAATGGACCTCGTTGCCCATTCTCAACCTAAACCTGAATTTGGATCGTGGAGGATAGTCTACTGGGCCGAACATTTCCTTTTTGCTGTGAGTGAAGATCAAACTTGAATGTAAAACATAGTGGCACAGCGGGTAGAGCTGCTGCCTCACAGCCCCGGAGACCTGGGTTCAATACAAGTGCAAAAAGACCTAATGTCTGTCGTGCAACCAAGAGGTTAGTGCTTAGTAGTGTTTAAGAGCCTGATGTTTGTTGTTAAAGGAGAAAAAAGTTGTAAATGGCTGCACAACTTCATCGATGTGCACAGTTTGTGCTTCCACTGCTGGGCCTGTGAAGGAGGCAGAGCCCACAGATCTTATAGCGAGCCGTAAGATCTTTGGCCGAGCTTGTCCCACCAACTAAGCTGCTTCTTTAGCTGAGCCCTGCTGTCATGCGATGGGCGAGGTTGAGTTCTGAGGTACAGAATGGGTGTGGAGCTCCCTCTGGTGGAATCCCTGCAACTAGCTCCATTTACCGTTCAATTCTGTAAGGTTGATTCATGCTTGACTAGTTGGTGATTCAGGAATACAGATTTGGTGGTTGTGATTAAATTGTCTAAGTTAATAACTGCTTGGTATAAAGACAAATCCTTGCTTTTGATATATTCAGGGTGATTTGAAGCCATTGGTTTTTGTGGAAAGTGTGATGGTTTGAGTTTTCTTTTCATTGCCATCTTTCTACTTTGTGTAAATGCTTCAGTGTTAAACCAGCTCCTGGGCCTAGTCAGTGCTGCCCAACAGTAGATTTATTAGCTCAGAATGATGCCACTACCTTCTGTGGGTGAGGAAGAGGAAGAGGAAGGGTGGTGAATAGTCCATGCCTCTTTATCCATAACACATTAGAAGAATTATACCACTGAAGTATGGTTACTTTGTTGGAAGAGAGAATCTGCCAACTACCTTTAAGCGGCTTTTTCACGGGGCGACTTGACGCAAGAGTTAACCAGAGTTTAACATCGTGGGAACCTCGTGCGATAACAGTACGGCATTCGTGGACCACCGTGGCGCTAACGGCAGGTAATCGTGCAACTTGGTGACTCGGGAGAAAATTCAAGCAAGTTTGAATTTCTCCAAGAGTGACTTCTACACTTGTGGTTGAGTATTGCAACATTATATGAACGTAGTGGCCAGTGCGATATCCGTGCGATATCCGTAATAACTCTTGCGGTTACCGTGGGAACTTCTGCGAACGGTGAACCCGGAAGCTGGACAGAGGACAGAAGGTGAGTAAAAATTGTCTTCTGTGGGATTGAATTTAAAAAATAATGATTTGCATCCGCATATGGACATCAACTTATTCATGAGTTATGTTAATGAGATTCAAGAAAATAACTATAATCTTTAAAAGGGACTTTAAAAGGGACTTTACTGAAAGGTCCAGCATTTTTATGGTCCGTGAGAAATTTTTCACATGTACTTCTTTGAGAGATACAGCTCGGAGTCCTCGCCGACTAGCGATCGATGCCTTTCCGAAGCAGGGTCCGGAACGCTACCAATCAATGTTCTCCAGAGACCCGTGTAAGGAGTGAACTGCACATGCTGGTTTAAACCGAAGACAGACACAAAAAGCTGGAGTAACTCAGCGAGTCAAGCAGCATCTCTGGAGAAAAATAGCTGATGTTTCGGGACGAGACACATCTTCAGACTCAATTCTGATTAGGATGTCTGAAGAAGGGTTCCGATTCGAATCGCCACCTATTCTTTTTCTCCAGAGATGCTGCCTGACCCGCTGACTTACTCCAGCTTTTTATGTTTTTCTTCCCAGATCTGACTTACCTGCTGAGTTACACCAATATTTTGTGTCCTTTTGTGCGTATTAACCAGCATCTGCGGTTCCTTTAGACATTACCTAACTTCAGATTTTAGAGATATAGCGCGGAAACAGGCCCTTCGGCCCACCGAGTCCGCGCCGACCACCTATTCTTATCTGGCTTCAGAACGGTTCTTCCTTCCATTCGTTTGGGCACTGACCCGACCGACCAACCTACCTCAATACGGACATTGGACTTTTTCCCCCTGGAACTGTCCTGAAAACATATATTCTGAACTCTGGTATTTTCCTCTTCGCTCTACCTGGTGTTTTTGTGCATGTGTCGGAAGGAACAGCAGATGCCGGTTTAAAGAGAATGCTGGAGTAACTCGACGGTTCAAAATGCTGGAGTAACTCAACGGGACATGCAGCATCTCTAAAGAGAAGGAACGGGTGACGTTTCGGGTCGAGGCCCTTCTTCAGACTGTACGTGGCTTGGTTATATTCATGTATAGCATTATCTGATATGATTGTATAACACACAAACAAAAGTTTATTCCCTGCATAGAATCATACAGCGTAGAAACAGGCCCTTCGACCCAACTTGCCCACACCGACCAATATGTCCCATCTACACTAGTCCCACTTGCCCGCGTTTGGCCCACAACCATCTAAACCTATCCTATCCATGCTTCAGTCTAATGCGTCTTAAACATTGCGACAGTACCTGCCTCAACTACCTTAACGGATAGATCATTCCATACACCCACCACCCTTTGCGTAAAATAATTACCCCTTAGGCTCTCATTAAATCATTCCCCCCGAACCTAAACCTGTATCTGCTGGTTCTCGATATGAGACAATAATAACAAACCAAAGCGAGTTAGGACATCAACGGGGAGATCCTGGATAAACCCAAGGTAGCCACAAAATGGAGGAACTCAGCGCAACAGGCAGCATCTCTGGGGAGAAGGAATGGGTGACATTTCGGGTCGAGACCCTTCTGATATGCTGCCTGTCCCGCTGAGCTACATGTTGTGTCTATCTTCGTTTTAATCCAGCATCTGCAGTTCCTTCCTGGCCGAACCCGATTGAAAGATGAGAGGCTGGGCGATAGAGCACTGGGTGTGACAAGGATCAGGCTTCAGTAAGCAAAGTAAAGAGAGGTGGCAACGTTATGGAAATGAAGCGGGTAATCCGAGTGATGGCGAGACGGTATCCTCTAATGTGTCGGAAAGAACTGTAGATGTTGGTTTGCGCCGATGATAGACACAGTAATACTGGAGACAGACATAAAATACTGGACAGGCAGCATGTGGATAAAAGGAATGGGTGACGTTTCGGGACGAGACTCTGAAGAAGGGTCTCGAACCTAAACGTCACACATTCCTTCTCTCCAGAGATGCTGCCCGTCCCGCTGTGTTACTCCAGCATTTTGTGTCTATCTTCCATATGCTCTGTGATGGTCATCTCGGAGTCAAGTGGCAACTCTGGTCTGTAGACACGAGGAACTGCAGATGCAGGAATCACGAGCAAAACACAGAGCGTTGGACGAGCCTGACCCTTTGAGTTCCTCCATCACTTTGTGTTGAAGTCAGGTCTGGACATTGCTTGGCTCAGTCTCAGGCGCCGGCTAACTAGGAAGGTCGAGTCAAAGTCCAGCACTAACACTCAAGAAATAAAGTTTGCGGCCTGATGTTCCCAATATTTAATTGAAATCATTAATAAAGTTAATAAATAGATACCAGTCTAATCAGTATCTACGGGATTGGACAGGCTAGATGCAGGAAGAATGTTCCCGATGTTGGGGGAGTCCAGAACCAGGGTCCCAGTTTTACAGTCTACTGTGGGAACTCTTTAACTCAGTAAAGTAAAGTAAAGTAAAGTAGCCTTTATTGTCATATCAGCGCACAGGCAGCAGTTGATTGTTGCTCTATTCAGTTTCCCAGGGGGTCGGGACGGGACTGGAGTTGGGAGGGAAAGGTGGGGGAGTTGAGGGAGAGGAGGGGGAGACAGATGGGGGTGTCTTCATTTACTGGCGGCAGGTGTCTGTCACTGAAACAGGCAGGTGAGATTTCACATCCACCTTGTGTGTGCCTCTCTCTCTCTCTCCCTCCCTCCCTCTTACACAGGCTGAGAGACTCTGCCTCTGTGAGTGTACGTCTCTTTCTCCCCCTCTCCCACACACGGTAAGACCGAGGTACTGTGCTCAGGTCATCTGTGTCTCCCACATACACAGTAAAACATGTCTCCAAATGAGCCAATTCAACCAAGGGAGGATATTTATAGTGTGTGAAAAAAAAGTGACATCATTTGTGCCACGTGATGATTTAACAACACTTCACAATGTTCATTCAAGATTTAACGGGAAAGCTCGGGAGACGGACAAGTCACTCGCACAAATAACAGAAATGCCGAGTACCGTGGGAACTCTTTATCTACCCCCCCGTTATATCGTGTGATATCGTGCTAGACCACGACCACTTCACTCTGGTTACATCTTGCGTCAAGTCGCCCCGTAAAAAAGCCGCATTACAATTTGGCCAAAGTTTTGCCAAGTGTTTGGTAAGATAAATACAAACAATTTAAAGTTGAAAAGCCCATGTTTAAAATGACCGTGAGCAGTTCTAAGGGTGGGTGACGTACAGAAACAACATTTCTCATTGAATTTGCACACAATGTGAGTCTTTTACTCTGACTGAAACTCCTGTTGTGGATTTGTTGTCCTCCATTTTAGCTTTTAAAAACTATGGCCTCATTTGTAAAAAGTGTAACTGTCTGTACTTTGTCTGCTTTGTAACCAGAGAGCAGTCTCCTGACAGAGAATGTGAGTGCTGCCTGTCTTGTGAAATGTTCAACTGAGCAGACAATTGTCGGGACCTGATAGATCTGAGCTAGAGGGAGAGGGTTGGACAGGCTAGGACTTCATTCCTTGGAGCGGAGGAGGCTGAGGGGTGATTTTATAGAGGTGTACAAAATCATGAGGGGCATAGATAGGAATGCACAGAATCTTTTGCCCGGAGTAGGGGAAATGAAGAACCAGGTGACATAGGTTTAAAGTAAGAGGGGAAAAATTTAATAGGAACCCGAGGAGCAACTTTTTCACACAGAGGGTGGTGGGTATATAGGACGAATAGCCAGAAGAGGTAGTTGCGGGAAGATACGACAACATCATTTTAAAAGACATTTGGACAGGTACATGGATAGCAAAAGTTTAGAGGACTATGGGTCAAACACAGTCGCGTAGACCTAGTGTAGATGTGGCATCTTGGTTGGGCATTGGCAAGTTGGGCCGAAGGGCCTGTTTCCATGCTGTATGACTATACAGTCCACTCACATTGTGTGTGCTGGGGATGTGTTCCCCATTGTGCCAGAAACGCTGGTCATTTTCTGCTTCATGAGCCCTTAAAGAAGAAAGCAGGACTTGTCTGGGCGATAGTTTTGGTGAAGACTCGCTTTGTGTTGTGGCTTGTGTAGAGGCGGTGGTGCTGTCCCAATGCGTTTATTTTCATAGTGAAACTCGTGATGATCGGGTACATTGTTGGTAAGTCCTCAGGCAATCAGCTTAGCAAATGTATGAGACATGATAAGGGAGAGGTTTTGCTCAGTGTTTCCTACACAATAAATGGCATTGAGGGCTTTCTTTAGAATTGAAATAGCTTAAAAATAGAGTAAAAATGTCCTAAAACTCTCTTTCTGGAAATTGTCTCAGTTTTGGGGATGATATTAAGTGGACTTTGATCTTCAGGTCTGCAATCCTCTCACACATTGAAAGGTTGAATAGGCGCTTAAGGTTGACCGACTTCTTGCCTCAACCTAACTAATGTATCAATGCTCATATAATCTTCATTCCACCCCTGAACTGCCACACTAAACTTTGACTGGTTTTTATCAATTCAGGTTCAGTGATGTATTGTGGCTGAGAAGCAATCCCCCTCCTGGTATCTTATCCTTCCTGTTTTCTTGTTTTCTGCAGTCTTATTTCTGTTTTTCCTAGTCTCTATATCTGAATTCTCATCCCTTTTTCTTTCCCGCTTGGATTAATAATCTAAATCTTTACAAAACTGAAAATAAATTGGATGTGGCCTTAAACCGCTTGAGACGGGGTGGTTATTCAGGGATATCTCCTCAGTTGCTGTTTCTCAGTCCATCAACTTCATCTGCAATGTACATTTTCCTCATTGCCCATCTCTGTAATTCCTGCAGTTCCAGGAACTATACTCAGCTGAGTTGTGCCTCTGCTGCTGCAGACCCTTGTTGGCACGCTCCCACTCCAACCTCTTTGCCAAGTTAAGCGGAAAATTATTGGAGTCATAGAATCATACAGTGTGGAATTAGGTCCTTGGGCTCAAATTGCCCACGCCGACCAACATCTACACTAGTCACCAGTCCCACACACTTGCGTTTGGCCCACATCCCTCTCAACCTATTCTCTCCATGAGCCTGTTCAAATGTTTTTTTTAAACTGTGATAGTATCTGCCTCAACTACCTCCTGTGGCAGCTCGTTCCATACACCCAACACCCTTTGTGTAAAAAAAAAGTTGCTGCTCGGGTTCCTATTAAATCTTTCTTCCCTCACCTTAAACCTATGTCCTCTGCTTGTTGATCCCCCTACTCTGGGTAAAAGACTCTGAGCATTTACCCTTTCTATTCCTCTCATGATCTTATAAACCTCTATAAGATCACCTCCTGCCCTCCAAGGAATAAAGGTCTAGCCTGCACAATGTCTCCCTACAGCTCAGGCCTTCGAGTCCTGGCAGCATCCTCGTAAATCTTCTCTTTCACCTGTTCCAGCTTAACAGCATCTTTCCCATTACAGAGCGACCAAAGCTGAACACAATACTCTAAATGTGGCCTCACCGATGTCTTGTATAACTGTAACATGACCTCCCAACTTCTAAACTCAATGCTGTGACCATTGAAGGCCAATGTGCATAAAGCCACCTTAACTAACTTATCTATCTGTGATGCCACTTTCAAGGAACTCTGTACCAGCTTGTCTAGATCCCTCTGTTTACAACACTCCCCAGAGCCCTGCCATTCACTGTGTAGGTCCTGCCCAGGTTCAACTTTCCAAAATGCAACACCTCGCATTTCTCTGTATTTGAATTCCATCAACCACCAGCCCAGCTGCCAAACTGATTGAGATCCTGCTGCTATTTTTGACAACCATTTACAATACCACTCACTTTAGTGTCCTCATCAAACTTAAACTATTGGGATCAATGCTCCATTCCTGCTGTATATCACAGCTTGGGGAGTTGCATACGCACACCGTGGAGTTGTGCCTTGGACAAGTTCTACTTGTAGTCTCCTGGAATTGGAGCACCAACATTCATGGGCTGCTCAGTAATGACATTACCAGCTGCATCCTCCCACTGCCCTGCTCCGCCAGCCCCTGCCTTGCTTTCATATTTGAAGATTTCTTTCACCGATGTAGGGAGCTTTAAAAACGTTGCTCTTCCTTTAGAGAATCAAATCCTATTTGGGCGCCTTGCAGGCAATTCCACATCGAGGAGATGATTGAAGTGGAGAATTTGATCACGCACATGAGGAAATGAGTCATCTGCATGTAGACCATTGTAGCCACAATCTCTAAACGGATGGAATTCATCCGCCTCTGTGAGTTGTCAATTTTAAAACTAGCCCTCTTGTTGCTTTCCCTTCAGCTTAGTCACATACCAAAGACCTTGTAAAAACAAAGAACAGCAGATAGACACACAAAGCTGGAGTAACAAAACGGGTCAGGCAGCATCTCTGGAGGTGTTAGATTTGGGTCGAGACCCTTCTTCTGACTATGACTGTGTGACTTCTTCAGTCTGAAGAAGGGTCTCGCCTCAAAACGTCACCTATTCCTTTTCACCAGAGATGCTGCCTGACTCCAACTTTTTGTGTCTTTCTTCAGTTTAAACAAGCATCGGCAGTTCCCTCCTTCACAAGCACTGCAGATGCTGGTTAAAACCAAAGTCCCTGGTTTAGTATTTAATACTATGCTTCAAAAAATACATTCCACTTTGTGTACACTATTTCCCTTGCTTTCCAATCTTGAAATTGATTTGTTGTTGAGCTGCCATCCTTAATCCAACCCCTCTCCCTAGGTATTTGCTTTGGGACATTGTTTAGCAATTTTCTCACCATTTTAATGCTAAATTTCCCCCCCTCTCTCTAACCCTCCACAAATGCTAGTCTTTGTCCCCGAATAAATGATATTTATATTTTTGTCGAGGAATGTTTTTGCTCTGCAGGTTGAGTTCTCATTCTGCCTCTATTGATTTCACTAAGCACCACTAATGATCTTGTTAATAGGCGTTGGGCTCTGTTGGTGCCTTGCCCTAAGGTGCTTGCACCAAGCTGAGGCTGATCCATTAGGAGTGACATTGTGTCTCCATTAACTAGGACGATCTACACGTGAACTTGCCTCCCAGATGGCTCAATCACCAGAGGTTTTCATCTATAAACATATAATGGAGTAGAATACATTTTAAAGAATGTTTATTGCATGCCGTTGCCTTGGAAACTACAGTCTTGTTTCCCACTGTAATCCATCATTAAAGATTTTTTTCTGCAAGTTGGAAGCTGCTGTAGTTGATAAAACCATGCTCTTAAACTACATTAAAAGCCAGGGTTAGTTGACAATTAAGGTCATAAGTGATAGGAGAAGAATTAGGCCATTCGGCCCATCACATTGTCACAGGAAAATGTATTTACAGGAAAGCCAGTAAAAAGAATCAGTTGGTCTTCATGAATCTTCACAGCCTCAAACAACCTCAAATACGCTCTGAACTACAATAGACTTATTATTATTATTTTATTGCACTACTATTGTTTGTTTTTGTGTGTGTGTACGTATGTGTACTTGTGAGTGTGTATATACACACACTGAACTTTTTTTCTCTCTCGCACTTTGTGTACTATGTTTACATATTCTGTTGTGCTGCAGCAAGTAAGAATTTCATTGTTCTATCTGGGACATATGACAATAAAACACTCTTGATCTTCATCATTGGCTATTGTATCCCTCCCTAGTGGAAACTGAGGGTTAGTGCTGGGATGTGATTACTGTATCTGTCAATGCAAAGGAGTGCAGTCACAAGGCGCGTGGGAAACTATCTGCATAAAAGGACACAAAGTGCTGGAGTAACTCAGCAGGTCAGGCAGCATCTCTGGAGAACATGGATAGGTGATGCTTCGTGTCTGAAGAAGGGTCTTGAGCAGAATCACCTATCCGTGTTCTCCAGAGATGCTGCCTGACCCGCTGACTTACTCAAGCACATTGTGCCCTTTTGTGTATTTACCAGCATCCGCAGTTCTTTGTTTCTACTTTCTAACCATCAACATAAGTTGTAGCTGCAGACGGATCATATACCTGTACTTGGAGCATCCTTCTTTCTCTTCACCAGCTCGCACTATGTCTCAGATGATTGGGGGTAAATTTTGCCGTTTTTTAATCAAATATTTGATCGCTGTTTGTTTTGACATGTAGGTTGATGATTTGAGGGAATGAGGTTTGTGTCACGAGTGCCATTTAAATGGTGCCCTTGATACCTCTCGATGAACAACTCTTTGTTGATGTTACTTTAGTTCCAGGCACTAGCAGGCTCAAGGACTTCTCTTGGCTAGATCTTGCATTATCAAGAAGACAATTCTCCTTTCCCCAGTTCCCTTTCTTACATATTTACATAGAAAGTCTTTTAAGATGACCCCAAAGGTGAGCCTATGTTCTTGTTCACAAATTGTACCTTGTGGATGGTTGTAGCCACTTCCCTGTCTTTACTATTGGAGCTCATTGTGTGGAGAGCTTGGTGATTGACTTGTGGCTGCGTAGTACTCTGCGCAAGTTTCTTGTTGAATTGCTCCCACGTCTCCAACCCTGTCACATGTTTGAAGGTTTGGAAGTGCCTTCCAGTCACGTCTGAGCTGCTGCCTTACTCCTTCTCCTGCTTGAGTGATTGGAGTAGCTGCCATTGCAGCCTGTAGCTGTAATCAGCTTCAGCCCCAGCAAGCTGAGCTGGAGGGAGCAAGGCAGCAGAGCACCACTTCTAGCCATTGAGGTTTTCTGTTAAATAATTGCTAGATTGCACAATGTGAATAAGTTTCTTCATGGGGTTAAGATCTGAAGTGCACTCCCTTTGAGAGCAAAGAATTCTCTTCCTCAGACTTTCCAAATTATTATCTATAGAACATAGAACAGTACAGCATAGGCCCGTCAGCCCACAATGTCTGTGCCCAACATGATACCATGCTTAACTAATCTCCTCTGCCTGTATATGATCTATATCCCCCCATTTCTTGCAGATTCGTGTGCCTATCCGAAAGCTTTTTAAATGCCACTTTCATATCTGCCTCCACTACCACCCCAGCAGCGCACACATTCGGACACCCACCACCCTCTGTGTAAAATAGACTTGCCCTGCACATTTCCTTTAAACTTTGCCTCTCTCACCTTAAAGCTCTGGCATCTATGACATTGCCACCCTGGAGAAATGTTCTGATTGTCAGTTAAAAACTTCTATCAGGTCTCCCCTCAGCCTCCAACAAACCTAGTTTGTCCAATCTCTCCTAGCCAATACCTTCTAATACAAACAACAGTCTGAAGAAGGGTCTCAACCCAAAACGTCACCCATTCAATTCTCTCCAGAGATGCTGCTGCCTGTCCCACTGAGGTACCCCAGCATTTGTGTCCAGCTCAGTTTTAAAATCTGGTCAACATTGACAAGTGGGGGCTAAGGGGCCTATGCCAATGCAGTTTGACTCTATGATGTTTGACGTTCCATGCTCTGGATACTTGGTGTTACTCCTCTAACTTGTGTTGTAACTTGGTGATGTGATCTTTAATCAAAGTTGTCATTCCTCACCCAGGTTTACAAGCCCAGCGGCCCCGACGGCAGTGCAGGCAGGGGGCAGCGGATTCATCTCCAACTCTGGGACACAGCTGGCCAGGAGAGGTGGGTATTTATCTTTCAAGTCGTTTATTCATGCAGTACGAGTTAAGATTTATGGGGATGATATTTAACTTCTAATATTGAAATGCCACTATGCTTTCCAACTGCACAGGGCTGTCCTCATTTGATATATGACTAGACAAAGAAACAAGAGTCAGGAGAGTTAATTATTATATGTACCGGCAATGGAACAATGAAATTCTTACTTGCTGCAGCTTTACAGCCCCATTAAGGCAAAAACGAAACAAAGAAATATACAGTCATTAATAATACAATAACTGAATAATCAGCAATAGTAGGTGACCAGACTATTATAGTGCCAAACTGGAGTATGTAGTGCAACAAAACAAAGCCCATAATAGATCCTAGTTGCTGAGGCAGTGTTGGTCTGTAAGGGACCCCATTAATGTGTAAGAAGGAACTGCAGATGCGGGTTTAAACCGAAGATAGACACAAAATGCTGGAGTAACTCAGCGGGATAGGCAGCATCTCTGGAGAGAAGGAATGGGTGACGTTTCAAGTTGAGACCCTTCTTCAGACTGTCTGAAGAAGGGTCTCGACCCGAAACATCACCCATTCCTTCTCTCCAGAGATGCTGCCTATCCCGCTGTTACTCCAGCATTTTGTGTCTATCTTCGGGGCCCCATTAACTTCTGCAAACTGTGTCTCTTTTCACAGATTGAAAGAAGCTTTCACTGGCTGTCACCTGATTACTGTCACACTCCGCAGTCCCTTTGATCCTTGTGTTCAGAGTGCTGATAATCTCCCAGTCTTTGGGCTTCCCTGCCATTTTGTTTGTGGCACGTTTATCCTTTTGATCGAGTACGGACTTTAACTTAGCCGTAGTTGCAGCACTTTTTCTTCTTTTGGGGTTTTTGTGTCTTAAAGGAACATGTATTTGTTGTAAATTATTTCATGGAGTCATTGGAAGATACGTTATGGGGAAAAAAGCACTTTGGCCCACTGAGATACACTAACCGCCAACCACTCATTTATATATTCCTGCATTAATTATGAATTACAGTAGGTCCTCTATCAGCTGACTTACCATCCATAAATCTGCGTATCCATATATAACTATGAAAGTGGCATCACAGGTGAACGGAGTGGTGAAGAGGGTGTTTGACATACTTGCCTTCATCAGTTAGGGTACTGAGTACATGGGTTTTGATGTTATGTTGCTGTTGTACAAGACGTCGGTGAGGCCGCACTTGTCAAGTATTGTCTTCAGTTTTGGGAGGATGCCGAGAAGCTGGAAAGTATGTTGAAAAGATTTACGAGGATGTTGTCAGGACTTGTGTGCCTTAGCTATAGGGAGAGGTTGGGCAAGACTTTATTCTTGGTGTACAGGAGGGGTGATCTTCAAAGGTCTTTTATCGTCATGTGCACCAATTAAGGTACAGTGATATGCGGATTACCATACAGACATGCTGAAAAAGCTACAAGACACACAACTAAATAAAGGTTAACATAAACATCCACCACAGCGGATTCCCCACATTCCTCACTGTGGTGGGAGGCAATAAAGTCTAATCTTCTTCCCTCTTATAAACGTGTATAAAATCACAAGGGACACAAATAGGGTGAATTTACACAGTCCTTTTCCCCAGGGTTGGGAAATGAAGCATGAGAGGTCATAGGTTTTAAGTGAGAGGGGAAAGATATAAAAGGAAATTGAAGAAGGTCTGAATTTCGGGTCTCGAACCGAAACGTCACCTATTCCTTCACTCCATAGATGCTGCCTCACCCGCTGAGTTTCTCCAGCAATTTTGTCTACAAAGAAAATTGAAGGGCATCTTTTTAATTTAGGGTGATATGTATATGGAATGAGCTGCCAGAGGATATGGGTTGAGGCAGATACACTAACATTTAAAAGACATTTGAACAGTTACATGGATAGGAAAGTCTCTAAAGATATAGTCAAGCACGGGCAAATGGGATTAGCCGAGATGGGCATCTTGGTACACATAGAGGAGTTGAGCGCAGGCCTGTTTCCGTGCTGGTGGTTCATTACCACCTTCAGCCTTCAACTATTCATTAAGCCCAAAGCACAAGATGAAGTCATAGTCAGGTTCCTAAAGGCATTTCCCACTCTCACTTAGATTTTATTTTGCTACTACGATATAATTTATAATTGTCTTAATTCAATATTCAGCTTTTACTGTCTTGATATAGAGATGACTGAAAGGTTTGGACTGGAGTCCGGTTCCACCAGAGGTGGAGAGATGGCCCCTCGCACTATTTGCTGTAGCCATTGTCTGTACAACTAGTTGAGTTTAGAAAGTGCACTCTGTACACTGGTGAAGGGACCATTGTCATTGAGCAGGATGGAGGTAGGTACTGCTAGGGAGGGGGAAGCAAGTGTTATTGTAAGGGAGTGTGGGGCTGAGCAAAATGTGATTAAGGTGGGAAAAGATGTCCAGAGCACAGTTGTCACTCTGTTGGTAATCTCCAACTCTGTCAGCTCCAGCTCCCTGAGTCAGCAGCTCCTATCGCTTGATGGCCACATTTCTTTCACTTCTGGATCGGTATTTTCCAAACTTACAAAGGATTTTTCTCTCCCACCAGGTTCCGTAGCCTAACGACTGCTTTCTTCAGAGATGCTATGGGTTTCCTCTTGCTATTTGACCTGACAAACGAGCAAAGTTTCCTCAATGTCAGAAACTGGATAAGTAAGTTTAGCTGGGGGAATTATTTCCCTTTTTTTCAAGCTTGCATCTGTTTGCTTCAGCCTGAAACGTGTATGTGTGTGTGTGTGTGTGTTGTCAATAAAATCCTCTCGTATTTTATTGTCAGTATTTTAATCATTTGACTTTAATCCCTGGCTGCATTTCTTGCAGTGGTGGTGCTCGTGCCACCTTCATTGTTAGACACTCCAAAGACGTACAGGTTTGTAGGTTAATTGGCTTGGTATAAATGTAAATTGTCCCTAGTGGTGTGTAGGATCGTGTTAATGTGTGGGGATCGCTGGTCGGTGCAGACTCGGTAGGCCCAAGGGCCTGTTGCCCCGCTGTATATCCAAACTAAAACTAAACTGAAAGATACTTATGCCAAGCCCCCCCATCCCAGCTTCTTCAGTAGCGTTTCTCAGCCATGTTGTATGTACTTATTGTACAGGGGAGCTGGAGTGTGTCCAGGATTACAGACATTTCGGTATTTCACTATACAAGGAAGCCCGATACAATCGGGTATTTTAGAGTTTGTCCATAGCTGATTGAAATGTATTATTCGCTGACTTTATCTGACCTGCGCTGCGCACGCTGATAAAATGTATGCCAAACCTCCAAGTGTGCCAATTAGTTTCTGTAGATTTTTCGTGTTTGCCATAAATTTAGTTGGGTTTTTTTCCCTGCACTTCATGAATAAAAGATGTGGAAAGCAAAGGACCTGCAACATTGAAAAGATTTGAACGGGGCTGCAGCACTCAGTGTCTGTGTTGTGTGGATTCCCCACTGAAAGGTGTTGTTCGCATGCTATTGCCCCTTGTCCCAGGGAAGGCAGGCGACCCCTGTGCTGGAAGAGGTTCAGAAGTTTTGATCCGAGTTGGTTTCAATGCAAGCCCCTGTATGGTTTAAAAACAGGACACTTCTAAAAGGGTTACATAAACCGTAGAGAACCCCACACACCAGCCACTGGCTAAGGTACAGCTTGAATAGAGAAAGTGAAGACTTCATAGATCTTATTTCTCTGACTTTGTTCCACAGGGGGGCAAAGTGGTATACACTGGGATTTCACTTTGCACAAAGCCCTAGATAGAGTGGATGTGGAGAGGATGGTTCCAGTAGTGGGAGAGTCTAGGACCAGAGGACCCGGCCTCAGAATAAACGGATGTACCTTTTAGAATGGAGATGAGGAGTAATTTCTTTAGTCAGAGGGTGGTGCATCTGTGAAATTCATTGCCACATGTTGCTGTGTAGGCCTAGTCAGTGAGTATTTTTAAAGCAGAGATTGATAGGTTCTTGATTAGTACAGGTGTCCGAGGTTAGGGGAGAAGGCAGGAAAATGGAGTTGGGAGGGATAGATCAGCCATGATTGAATGGCAGAGAAGATGATGGGCTGAATGGCCTAATTCTACACCTATGTCTGATGATATGGAGGGATGTGGATTGCATGCAGATAGAGGGGATTAGTTTAAGTTGGCCAGTTCCTGTGCTGTAATGTTCTATATTCTATGCTTTTGTTCATTATGTTGGGTCCCTTTAAGGCAGAGACTGACAGATTTGTGATTAGTAAGCGTGTCTGGGGTTATGGGGAGAAAGTGGGAGAATGGGGTTGAGAGGGAAAGGTAGATTGGCCATGATGGAATGGCAGAGTAGACTATGGGCCAAATGGCCTAATTCTTCTCCTGTGTCTTATGATCCTATGAAATTTCACAAACCAGCACTGGAGAGATGGTGCAAGTCTCTTGCTGATGTAGTTAACTTTCAAATATACTCACTTCACCTTTTTACTTTTTGGAAGGAGAAGGGAAATATTTTTAAGCCACTGGTGGTGTGAGAAAACACTTTTTCCAGGGAGTCAGTATTTTTGGTGGGAGAACATAAACCATGGCAAGGAGATTGATGGAGGCGTTACCTGTGTGTATCTGTCCTTTCACCTGATGGGTAATCTGAGGGAGGATAATGTATATTTTTTGATTACAATGTTATCCTTTATAGTTTCTCTCTTTTCTAAATGTATTTCTAGGTCAGCTTCAGATGCACGCATATTGTGAAAACCCAGATATTGTACTATGCGGCAATAAATGTGATTTAGAGGATCAGAGGGCTGTAAAAGAAACGGATGCCAGGGAGTTGGCAGACAAATATGGGTGAGTGAAATCTTCCCAACTGGTAAAGAGTAAAGTATGTATGTTTAGTGACAAGTCCTTGAATTTCATCTAAATCTTGCTGGATATGATCCCAGAAAACGGTCTCCATTGCGATTTTCCATAATGCGAAATCGTGTCATCTGCATGTGTGTCAGGAAAAGCAATTTGATAAGAAAATCTTGCATTTATTTATGTTTACATCCAAACTCTATCAGTGAATTGTATTCTGGATCTCAAATTTCTGGCTAGTCATTTGTGAAATTTGCATGGGCGAATTTTCGTTACCGAGTGGCCTCAACTCGGGAGTTGCCCATTTTGTGAAAGAAAATCACCCAGTTATGTGTTCAGTAAGACAGTTAACATCAACCTTCAATGTAGTGGCAATGCGAACATTGCTTTCTTGATGTTGGAAATTTTTTCTCTGCAGTGCTGCTGTCTTGAGCTGGGTGGCTTTCACTGGTCACTGGAGCTGGTGAGAGTGTACTAAACTCAGTACATCGCCATGCCTTTCAGAGCTGGGTGGAAGATCTTTCTTGAATTCTTCTTTGCTTAATTACATGAATTGGGATGTACACAGCATCTCTCATCAGTGGAGTCTGTTACTCAATAATGTAAATATCACAGCTTCCGCATGCAATATTTTTCTAAATTAAATACATTTTTAATATAGTGATCATAACAGAGACTATCAAAGTAGAGCACAGGAACAGGTCCTTTGGCCCACAATATCCTTGCCGAACATGATGCTAAATTAAACAAATCCCTCTTCTTGCACTTAATTCATACCTCTCTATTCCCTGCTTATCCATGTGTCTGTCTGAAAGCCTCTTAAATGACACTATTGTATGCCTCCTCCAATTCTGGGCGGATGTCATGTTGAGGGTGGGGGCAATAAGGGTGTATTGTTGAGCTGTATTGCGATGAGTGTGCTGATCCATTGTGTGGTAATTTGGTGATGCTAAATTGAGTCCCACCACTTTCCCACAGGGAGAAAACTTGGATTGTTGGTTCTCTTGTTGGTTGGGGAGATTTCATAATTTGTTTCCTGGAAAGGGACCAAGAAAGAACTTTTTTTGGAAGGAGGGGGGAGCAAGTGAGGATCTTTGGGTGTTAAAAGAATCGAGGGATATTGGATTAATAGACTAGTGATGCTGAGATAAAGGATCAGTCGCGGTGATTTCCATTGGCAAGGAAGCGAGAGGAACCAAACTTTCGCTTCTGTTTCCAATCTTCCTGCATCTCAAAAGGCCGCACAAAAATATTTTTGTTCAATTGATCGATGTTGCAGGGAGTTTGGGTAGTGTGTCCAGCTAAATTCAGTGATCTGAATGTTGGACTTGACAGGAATAAGCCTCGAGAGCCTCCGGTTTGTCACAGTAACGTTGCATGATCTGGAAACACTTGAAAGCGGCTTCTGTTCCAGAGTCCCATTGATCTGAATATTGAATCAATAAAGTTCTTAGTTGGGTGAATTTGAAGAGATTCATGACCATTAACAATGACAATTTGGAAAGCTTCAATATCTGAAGAAAAGTTGTTCTAACAGAATGGAGCAATGGAGATTGAGCTAATTGAGGTAGTAATTGAGCATTAATTTGCAGTACTGTTATAAATTTTTTTTTAAATGGGTCCATTTATACTTTTGATGGTTTACATTATCATCATTATCATCCGTTTATTGTCATTATACAAAGCAACAATTGTACAGTGCAAAAGGAGAAGACGTTTCCCGGAGCAGCGCACATTAAAACTTAAACATTTCACGCATAAATAAAAACAATCCAGTTCCTGATAAAAACAGTACAAATAGTTTAAAAAAGTGCAGGTAAAAAAAAAAGCAACACTAAAATACAAGTTTAAAAAAAAAAAACAGTCATAAAATGTCCAGGGCAGCTGATTTAAGTGGCCTGAGCCAGTGCCAGAGTTATTACTCAGTGACAGTTATTAAATTGTCAGTGCAAAAGCAGCAGAATCAGGTGGAGTGACTGTTTAGCAGCCTCACAGCCTGTGGAAGGAAGCTGTTTAGCAGTCTGGTTGTCCGGGCTTTGATGCTGCGGTATCTCTTTCCTGATGGCAGGAGATCTAGATGTGTGTGGAGTGGGTGCAGTCTGTCCTTTGCTATGCTCAGTGCTTTTTTCAGGCAGCGGGTCTGGAACAGTTCTTGTACCAAGGGTAGCAAGACGCCAATAATCCTCTCTGCTCCCATCACTACCCTCTGCAGAGACTTCCTACATATCAGCTGGGAAAATGTCTCTTCATTTCCAACATTTTCTTTTGAAATCTATGTTGCTGAATGTTCTCCCCCATGTGTTTGCTTCTGCTGCCTGATCGAATGGTACAGGAGATGTGTGTATGGCTACTTCACCTGTTAATGTTATTGTCACAATGTTGTTTCCAAGAGCTGTTACTTTGCGATGTTTGCAGCAACATCCCTGTGGAATATGGGGTTTAGTTGGAAACGTTTTCCCAGTGAGAGTGGAGGAGCGCTTCAGTTCAATCAAGCGAAAATATTCAGGCAAAAGGCAAAAGGCAAAGGAGGAATTTAGAAAAACTTTATTTATAAAAGTAACACTTGCCTCGAAAAATGTGAAGCACCTTCAATCTGAGTGTGTTTATCAGTCTGGCTTTTGTGTGAGGGAGGAGAAGGTAGTTTAACAAATGCTTCAAATTCTCCCTTGTTTAAATTGCGACTACAGATATTTAATGATTAGCAAACCGTCTACGCATTGCAAATTTAATTTCCTCGTGATTTAGGAGCATGTAAGAGCTGTGCTAGATGGTGTGTTGCTGCAGTGGTGTGAGTCAACAGCTGTTCTGTTGACAAGATGTACTGTCGTGGATGAAAGAACACTGTGGGAGAGAGGGGTGGTAGGGGATTGAGTGAGAGGGCTGCATGCAAGGGTTGGGTGTGTGGGAGATGCATGGGGTAAGTAGCTGGGGATCGTTGGGGCGGATGGTATAGGGAGCGATGTTTGGTGCCTTGGGTGATCACAATTGGGGTGGTGTTTGGTGATATTGAAAAGTGGAGAACTGAGAGGTAAAATCATTCCAACCCAATACTGTGTTTGAAGGCTTGGGTGTGACAAGAGTGCCCAATGACATAAGATGTATTAATCGAATTTCCCAGAGGCTTTCCAAAAGAAAGATTGCGTGGGGAACACAGTCATCCAATGCTTGACTGGCACAGAAATTGCACCAGGCATGACGGTATGAATCATGTGCAGAAATGCCCAGTGCAAATCTGCGCTATTCAATCCAGTAAAGGTCACAAATGTATTCTGCACCAGGAAAAAAAACCCATTGTCAAATGTATTGGAGAAAGAATAAGCAATGCATCTGAATATCGAGGCAATAACCTTGTGTATTTAAAAACTTAGCAGCAGCCTGCTGCTAAGGTTTGATTTGTGAAGTCCGTATGTAGTTTTAAACTGCAAATCAGAGTGAAAACAAAACTAAAAGCCTGGGATTATTGTTAACAGCAGACTGAGTTGTATGTCAACTGTTGGCATTGATTATTCCATCACAGTTTAACCGGATTTGTAAAGTCCTATAATTTGAGACATTCTGAAGGGGCTTTGTTGGGGTGAAGCTAAAGCCATGAATGCAGGAGACCAAATTAGGAGTAATTCAACCTTACAGAATTTATTGAAGCATCAATTGGCTCAATCGTAACTAAACTCTTTCCAACCTGTGTCTCTGAATAAATTCACTGGGCCAAAGTTAGTCACAAATTCCATGTGCTCTTATTGAGCAAGGTAGATAAATAACTGGCTGTAGGAATGTTAAAACATAGAACAGTACAGCACAGGAACAGGCCCTTCAGCCCACACTGTCCATGCTGAACATGTCATGTTGAACTAATCTCCTCATTCTGCATGACATCCGTGTCCAAGCATTCCCTGCATGTTCACGTGCTAATCTAATTAAATGCCACACACGACTTGCTATGTAAACCAAAATCTGCACATCTCCTTTACATTTTGCCCCTCACACATTATAGACAATAGACAATAGGTGCAGGAGTAGGCTATTCGGCCCTTCGAGCCAGCACCGCCATTCAATGCGATCATGGCTGATCATCCCCAATCAGTACCCCGTTCCTGCCTCCTCCCCATATCCCCTGACTCCATTATCTTTAAGAGCCCTATCTCGCGCTCTATTGAAAGTATCCAGAGAACCGGCCTCCACTGCCCTCTGAGGCAGAGAATTCCACACTCACAACTCTCTGTGAGAAACAGTGTTTTCTCGTCTCCGTTCTAAATGGCTTACCCCTTATCCTTAAACTGTGGCCCCTGGTTCTGGACTCCCCAACATCGGGAACATGTTTCCTGCCTCTAGCGTGTCCAAACCCTTAACAATCTTATATGTTTCATTAAGATCGCCTCTCATCCTTCTAAGCTCCAGAGTGTACAAGCCCAGCCGCTCCATACTCTCAGCATATGACAGTCCCGCCATCCTGGGAATTAACCTTGTAAACCTACGCTGCACTCCCTCAATACCAAGAATGTCCTTCCTCAAATTAGGGGACCGAAACTGCACACAATACTCCAGGTGTGGTCTCACTAGGGCCCTGTACAACTGCAGAAGAACCTCTTTGCTCCTATACTCGACTCCTCGTGTATAAAGGCCAACATGCCATTCGCTTTCTTCACTGCCTGCTGTACCTGCATGCTTACTTTCATAGACTGATGAACAAGGACCCCCAGATCCCGTTGTGCTTCCCCTTTTCCCAACTTGACGCCATTTCGATAGTAATCTACCTTCATGTTTTTAATGCTTGGCCCTCTAGTCGTTCAAGGTGTTTATGTTTCTTATTGCATTCTGATTATACCAAGTTCGATAAGAATTAAAAAATCTTTTTGTGATAGTGTCATTTTCCAAATGGGTTCCTTTTCTGTGAAGAATTGCATTTTAAATGAGTGCATTATAAAGCGATTTCTCTCACTGTTGCCAGGTTTCTCAGTCCCTAAGCTGCCTGCAGTTTTCCTTTTGCTATTGATGACTAATCCTGTGTTCCGCATACGTTCCATATCATTCATCGTACGTGGCAGAAAAATTAACTGTCTTTTTACTGAGGTAGCGTTACAGGTAGTTGACCTTTCTTCAGAACTGGCCGGCTCGATATGGGCTATCATGGCTGGTTGTCTGAAATTGTTCACTTGCAGCGTCAGCAGTGAGAAGTCATACCTTCTTCTTCTGTCATATGTCTTTTAGACCTGCAGCTCCGTTGAGGCGAGCCAGGCTAACGTGTCATCGTCCAGGTCAATCATACCTTGAGCTTCATGGAACAGTGCAGGATGCCAAAATCAGAGTGGGAATGGGACAGAGAGTTCAAGTTACATACCCTGTGAAGTCAGGCTTACCCTTGAAGAAGTAACTTGTTCAAATGGTCTTCAGTAAGGTCTTTGATAAGGTTCTGCTTCCTAGGCAGCTCATGGAAGGAAGCAGAAGGTGGGAGATTTTTTTAGACTGGAGGTCTGTGACTAGTGGTATGCATCAGGGATCAGGGCTGGACCCATTGCTGTTTGTGTTTTACATCAATGATTTGGATGAGAATGTTCAAGGCTTGATTAGTAAGTTTGCAGATGACACCAAAGTGGGTGATGTCCTAGATCGCAAAGATGATTGGCAAAATTACGGCAGGATCTTAATCAGTTGGACAAGTGGGCTGAGGAATGGCGAATGGGTTTTAATGCAGATAAGTGAGAGGTGTTGCTATTTGGGAACTCAAACCAGGGCAGGATATTTACAGTGAATTGTAGTGTTGTAGATGAGGATCCAGGAATACAGGTGTACAGTTCCATGAAAGTTGTCAAAGGTAGATTGGGTGGTAAAGAAGGCTTTTGATACATTGGACTTCATCAATCAGAGTATTGAGTACAGAAGTGGGTACATTATGTTACAGTTGTGAAATGCATTGGTGAGGCCACTGTGTTAGTTTAGGTCAGCCTGTTATAGGAAGGACGTTATTAAACTGGAAAGAATGCAGATAAGATTCATGACTACGTTGCCAGGACTTGAGGGCCTGGGGTATGGGGAAAGGTTGGGCAAGCTATGACTTTATTCCTTGGAATGCAGCGGGCTGATCTTAGAGAGGTGTATAAAATAACGAGGGAAATAAATAGTGTGAATGCACAGTCTTTTATCCAGGGGAGGGAATCAAGAACCAGAAGACATAGGTTTAAAGTGAGAGGGACAAGATTTAATAGGAACCTGAGAGGCAACTTTTTCACACAGATTATATGGAGGTACAGTGATCTCCATAATGTTTGGGACAAAGACCCATCATTTATTTATTTGCCTCTGTAATCCACAATTTGAGATTTGTAATAGATAAAATCACATGTGGTTAAACTGCGCATTGTCAGATTTTATTAAAAGGTATTTTTATACATTTTGGTTTCACCATGTAGAAATTACAGATGTGGAAGCTTGTGTGCAGGGGTAGGGCCACATTGAGCTGGGTTTCATTTCAGCCAGACATTTTATAGTTGTGTCCTCCAGGAAAATGTGTATCACCTTGGAGAGCCAGACCTCATCTGATGCAAAACCCACTGAGTTTGAATGGAATCAGCTTGCAAATGGTGTTGCTTTATAGAAATGTGTATAACCATGTAAAGAGGTAGAGATGAGGAAGTGAAGAAAAATCGTGTGTATGATCGGACCCACTCTTTAAAAAAAAAAAAGAGCTAGTGCATTGATTCTGGGGAAGGAAGGAACGGGGAAGAAAGGAACAGGGAAGGAAGGGACAACATATCCAGAAGATGATCCAGAGGGTTGGTGAGAATTTACCTATTCTCTGCTCTCCATTACAGCTCGTGGGTGAGCAGTTTGTAGCCCTGGGTGAATATAGTTTCACTGCTGCTTGCTCGGGGTTAACTTGAAATTAATTGTCTGTCGGTGCTGATGTGAGATTACTGAATAACCTTGCGTGTGTGAGCGGGAGTTCACCTGGAGATAATTTGTTATTGTGACAGTAGCAGAGTTCAGGCAGAGAAACAGCAGCTTATGAAATCTGAAGGTTAAAATTGTTGCCAGCACCTTTTGTTTTAATATTTAATATATATTTCCATATTGACAAAAAGTAGCCACAGTCCTTGACCGTAATTAACACAACCGATGCCAGTGTCAGCTCTGATGTTGTATGAAAAGGTTTGTGAATAAATTCTTGTCAATTATTTGGGAACATTTCAGAACCTTTTTCCTCAACAGTCTCCAAGGATAGAAGCATCCATTTGGTACCAGTAATGCAGTGGTTAATGCTGTTAAAACAGCTCCAGCGCCCCAGCTCCAATCCTGAGCTTGTACCCCATCAGTGTGTGATTGCCCTCTGACTGCGTCGGCTTCATCAGTTGCTCCGGTTTCTTTCCCTATCCCAAAGACGAGCTGGTAGTATAAATGCCTCCTGTAAATTGCCCTGAGTGCAGGTGGATGGCAGAATAGGGGAGGGGGAACTCATCAACCTCCATGTTCTTTTCTTGAGTAAATGCAGATGAACGTTTTCATTGAAGACCTCGCCATTTCCCCATGGTTCCACATGCGGTTACCACACTGATCCTAAAGGGGACATAATCTCCCCCTATCTACGCTTTTGCCCTTAATATACTGATAGAATCTTTTAGGATTCTCTTATCTTCCAGGGATATCTCTTCCCTATTTGTTGCCCTCATAATTTCAAGTGTATCCTACATCCCTTATATTCCTCAAGGGATTTGCTTGATCCCTCTGCTTAAACCTGCCATTTGTCGTCACCTTTTTCCTGACCAGAGCCTTAATATCTCTCATCAGCCAGCTTTTCTTGTCAGTCTCGCCTTTCACTCAAACGGATACATGCATCCTGAATTCATTCTGATAGACACAAAATGCTGGAGTAACTCAGCGGGCGGGACAAGCAGCATCTTTGGAGAGAACTAATGGGTGACGTTTTGTGTTGAGACCCTTCTTCAGACATTCATTCCATCTCTCTTTTCCACGGATGCAGCTTTACCTGTTGAGTATTTACAGTATCTACAGATTTTTTGGATTTTTATTCTCGTGGATGGATTAATGTTTTGGTGCTGTTCAGAAACATTAAAACCTGATTGCATGTTGACAATGGGGATCAATTTGTGGTTTTGGGTTAAGATCGGAAAGACTGTAGATCATTGCTGTATTTGTGCACTGTCCTGTTGTCAATAGTTTAATGTAAGTAGTTAGCGTATTTCCATATATCTTTATCTCTAGCTAATAGCTTGCCCTTTTTCACAGCCTACCCTACTTTGAAACAAGTGCAGCCACAGCGTCCAACGTGAACAAGGTTGTGGAGTCACTGTTGGAGCTCATCATGAAGCGCATGGAACGGTGTGTGGACAAATCGTGGATACCTGAAGGGGTTGTCAGGTCCAATGGCCACAACTCCACTGAACATCTAAATGCAGAGGATCAAGACAAGGGCAAATGTGCTTGCTAGATCGATTTGTATGGAATCCTCCCCCCCCCCTTTTTTGTTGTTGATCATTGACGTGAACACTTTTTGTTTCTTAGATGCATGCTGTCCACCAAACTAATATTTTGGTATAATGAGAACAAAATGATTTACTTATTTGTGGACCATGTGCGACATTAAATGAAAGGGGTTGCCGATGCCTTATGTAAATTGATATGTACTCTTTGTTTCTACAGGAAGTCGGGTCAGGCTGACTCCCAACAGTAGTTTTATTATGGGTTGGTGGAAAATCTCTCAAATGAATCGCAATCAAGCCACATTTGGCCACTGCATTTAATAGCTTTTATAAGTATGGACCAACAGCCAAAAATGCCCAATCTGTGCTTGTATAATCTAGATTTTACATGGATCTCATTGATACATCATGCATTTATGCTCTTTCCTCACCCCTCCTGTTTTATAGTACCTGTGGGGCTTCTGAAAATCAAACATTCTCGCTTGCTCTTGGAATCATTATTTATGGCTTTGCTACTAATTCTTGGTGCTTGTGATTTGAGCAAAACAAAAATGTATTAGGCTTCATTTTCTTTCTCTGAACCACTGTTAAACTTCCTTGCAAGTATGTGCCTAAATAACTACTGGTGCATTGACAAGTTTTTACACTGGAGGGATGCCAAAAAGTTTAAAACCTGCCAAATACTTGATTGAAAGACTAGATTCTAAGTGATGTTGAGTTATGGAACGCTTGTTAAAAATATTATTTTGCTTTTTTTATTTAAAAAGAAAATAAACTTGGTTTGGTACATGTTAGGTAATTGAAAGCAAGGTCAGAGTGCACTTTACCAGAGATTTCTTAATTACCATGGCAAACCCAATGTGTTCTGCAGTTCAAAATTTCAGGAGTACTAAATTTCATTGCATTTAAAGATTCTAGAATGTAGATGTAATTAAATTTGATACAAATTATTGTATTTTTCTCAAATTTTATCTATTTACAATGTTTTAAAGTCATCATCTGAAAGTACTGTCAGGATATCCTTTCTAATAAAACAAAATCCCCTCAACTTACTGTTTTGGTGTCCATAATGTTTGAAATTATATTGTTTCTTGAAATAGTGGTCTTCACATAATGGGAGTAGAATTAAATGGGGAAATAGACAGGAGGGTCTCTTGTTAGTAACCAGCCATGAGGTTGCTGGGATGAGTGGTCAGACTGCAATACACTACATCCAGTCAAATCTTTTATTGGTAAATTTCAGTGATGAAGTAATTGATTTGACAACTAAATGAACATTTATGCACATCAT
This sequence comes from Amblyraja radiata, assembly GCF_010909765.2. Classification (NCBI taxonomy): domain Eukaryota; kingdom Metazoa; phylum Chordata; class Chondrichthyes; order Rajiformes; family Rajidae; genus Amblyraja; species Amblyraja radiata. The sequence continues at coordinate 15,735,709 of NC_045989.1, read as the reverse complement.
GACAATATCTTCAGTTGCAGCAGAAAAAACATTTTATTAAATGAGTACATCTGTCAAAGAAGTGGTCAAATAGCTATGAGAGGCAGAAATTCTTGACATAGCTATCTGTTAATCCATTACATTAACTAGACATTTCCATTGCAAAATATTTGACCAACTGCTTTTTCTGAAATGGGTGGAAAATGAATTTAATATTTTGAAACACTGACGCAGTACCATATTTCAACAGAGAGTTTGCATTAATTCCGTTGGCTCATTTAAAGGATTAATTAAAAGGTGATTCACGGTGACTTCAGCATTCCTCAAATGCTAGTCTAATTTGTCGACAACGTGCAGAAATAATTGTTTGGATCAATTCCAGTAGATGGGCAACAGATCGTGTTGCTGCCTAATTGCACAGGTGACTAAGTTTGACTCCGACCAGTGCTGCCTGTAGAGTTTGCACATTCTCTCTGGCCACATGGATTTCTCCAGAGTGCTCTGGTTTCCTCCCACATTTCAAAGATCTTCTTCTGTCGTATGTCCTTTAGACCTGCAGCTCTGTTGAGGTGAGCCAGGCCAACGTGTCATCGTCCAGGTCAATCAGACCTCGTTCACCATTCGGGGCCGATGTTTGGGGCAACTGGTGACTAATGTGCTCCACTGTCTGTGTTGGGTCCCCACACTCGCAGGAGGTGCTGTCCACTAGGCCCCACCTCTTCATCGCTACTCCATAGCATCCGATGTCTGTCCTCAAGCGGTTGAGGGTTGTCCACTGCTTTTGGGACAGGTCATTGATGTACTGGTGTAGCCTAGATGGTTCCGCTGACTTCCACTGGTCTCTCCATCTCGTCTTGACCCAAAGATGTGCTGATGGAAGGATTCATTGGCATTGTAATTGCAAGTGAGCGATAGTACACTAGTGTGGAGTTATAGGGCATGTGAGAGAAGGAGTTATTAGAGAAATAGGTGGGGGATTGTGACTAATGTCATTGTACTGTGGGCTGACATAGACTTGACTGGCCTCTTGCATACGAGAAATAAGTTTCCCTTTCTTGCCTATGGGGGGGGGGGGGGGAGGGGATGCTGCCACTACAATGGTGCTTCAACCACCATGTTTATAGTACTCCCCCCACCCTGAACCCCAGGAATCTGGTGAAAGAAACCACTGTGGTGTGTTGGGCTATTCCATAATGTTTTGGGAATTTTGTCACACCTTGCTTATTCCAGCATTAATGTGGTTAAATAATTTATACCACTGTACAATGTCAATGGCTGTCTAAATATCCACTGCGATTGTGTTGCTACCTAAATGGTAACAGGATGGTACTGGTGGGCTGATCACACACAAATTATAAGCGGAACATCTATTAAGAGGCAGAATTGGTTCCTGATGCTATCTTGGCGTTACTATCAATAGTGCAACATTTTGCTGGTGAAAGCGGGGTCCCTGTATCAGAAGGTTTAATGTGATTAAACTCTAATATATGTTGTCAATGTTTAGATGGTAATTAAGTCATTGTTGGAAGAAAAGTAGAAGTAACCTTTGACAAATGGGGATGATAGGTTTAACTGCATGGTGTCCGAAATGACTTTCTAACGTCAAGCTTGGATAAAATGCTGCACTGTTTGCAAAGTCCACAGGTCCCAGCGCTGGAGCTGGGAGTTGTAGTAAAATATGGAGCGATTTTCCCAATCTGGATGAATAGCAATTATCTCTCTAGTTTATCTCTCAGTAATTTACTGATAAATAAATTGACCTAGGTTGACATTACACCGAAGCCGCCGAGCAGTGCTGTTGTAGATTCCTCTCCATCCTCACTGTCCAGTTACCACCACACGTACACAACTGGAGATTCAAGGGAAAACAACGTGTAATTCATGCCATTCAAGCACCAACAGTGCAGTGTTTTCTGAGCCTATTATTAAAGAGAATGGGTTTTTTTTTAAGTTCTGCATGCAATTTCTATTGCATTTTGCTGTTGCTCTCCTGTCTAGACAGATGCAGTTTCAATGAAGAAGAATTAATGACTGAAATTAATGGAACTGGTGCCTTGAATATTTCCAGATGCCAACACAAGTCACTTTTTGCAGCTGCTGCCTACATGCATCTGTTGGGTGATCCTTCACAGGCAGAGCAATTGCAATCCAATTGACATGTTTTCAGGTTGTAATGAGTTTCTTGTTTAATCACCTTAAACAAGTATTAATAAGTGGAAATTTATATTTCCTATCCTTCAATTTGAATTTAATAAATGTGCTTACAAACTAATTGATGTACCAGTTGACTACCAGTATGATGCTTATATAACCATGTGTGTTAATCTTCAGGAACGGCCACAGTGCTGTGATTCCTGGTTTAAGGCCCACAGAAATGAAAGGACAGTGATGCGTTTCAAGTGAGCAGCTTAGGGAGAAACCTGCTCAGGTGCTGTTCCCAAGCACCTGCAACTTTTGTCTTCCCCAGTGGGAGAGGCGGTGGGTTTACAAGGTGCCTGGGAGTGTAACTACAAATTGTAGATGTTACAAGCTGCAGCTGCTGTACGTCAGTGTTGGATGCAGTGAGTGTTTAGTGTTGGATTGGGGTATCAGTTGAGCAAGAAGCTTTATCCTTGATGGTATTGAGTTGGCCAGGGACGTCTCTGATTTACTGCACTAATTTAAAGATCAGAGTTAAAGGACTGAGCATAAAGAGCTGACTATTTTTGAAGTTGGTAAGAGTTGGAATCTCATAGAAACTTGGAAGATTCTGAAAAGACTTGGCAGATCCTGAGAGATTGTCTCCCTCGGTTATTAAGTCTAGATCTAGGGGTGCTTAGTATGAGAATGAAGGGTTAAACATTTAGGTCTCAAACTAGGGGCAATTTCTTCACAGAGTGAATCTCTCCAAATGGATTCCTGATGATCAATTTTTGAAAACAATTAAGGCCACGATCACATTTTAGGAATCCTGAGGAAGCAGGAAAATGAAAAGATTGGGTGTGGAAGTGAAGTTAAAAATGAAGATCACCCATGATTATATCAAATGACAGTGAGAACGACAAGAATCTTATGGCTCCTTCACTTCCAATATTCACTGTCAGAAAAATAAGATGGGCAACAAACTTCAGGCTTTCATTGATAAAATGATGTGCAACGGTTAAAATGATACCAGATTATTAAATTCAGTGTAGGATCAGCAGTTACATTTGGAATAAAAGCTGGATTGTTCAGCATAACAATGTCACATGCCTGCAAGATGTGACGATCTTTCTGCTGTTAAGAGCTATATTTTGGGATATGTAACTGATGATTTACACAATGCATTAATCCGGATGTTATGTCAATCGCAACCTCAGCCTGCTGATGTGTGACTGAGGCTGGGAGCTTGAGAGTTGAGTTTATTGCTATCGGTGCAACTGCTGCATTACAATATCTGTCTGGTAACTCTGCTCTAACACATCTCCAAAATAATAAAAGTAATTTTGTTGGGATTTTTTTGTAGTTGAAGAATTCAGGGACTGCTCTAATGTCCAAGAAAGCTCTAATGTCCAAGATGAACAACCCATAGCTCCTGGAAACTGATGGAAGAACTCCACCCTGGAACAACCCCTTCCAATCCCTCCCCTTCCCTTCTTTATTCTGGAGTGCTGCAACCCTCTCCCCGATTACCATCTAGTTTTAATGCATTCCATGGCCCCTCGTAGCCCTCCTAATTTCCTGTTGGTTCTCTCCTGCTTCCTTTATATTTCTCAAAGGCCCTGTCTGATTTTGTTTTTCTAAATCTTGCAAATGCTGCAAATATTGGAGGACATTAGGCCGGATAAAATCCCCGGGCCAGATGGGATCTATCCCAGGATGGGAAGGGAAGCAAGGGAGGGGATTGCTGGAGATTTTTCATCTACGAGGCACCAGAATACTGGAGGATAGTTAATGTTGTTCTCTTGTTCAAAACAAGTAGTCGGTACAAGCCTGGAGACAGGCCACAGAACATTGCATCAGTGATAGAGAAATTGTTGAAGAAGATTCTGATGGGCAGGATTTATGTTCACGTGGAAGGCAGGAACTGCTGAGCTGTTGGCATGGTGTTGTGCAGGGGAGATCATGTCAAACAAATCTGAATGCATTTTTTTGAGGAGGTAACTAAGGATAGTGAATAAGATAGGGCAATGAATTGTGTTGACGCAAGATGTCACCAGAGTGAAGTGGTCGTGGTCCAGCACGAGTCTCGCACGATATAACGGGGGGTAGATAAAGAGTTCCCACGGTACTCGGCATTTCTGTTATTTGTGCGAGTGACTTGTCCGTCTCCCGAGCTTTCGCGTTAAATCTTGAATGAACATCGTGAACTACACGTGACACAAATGATGTAACTTTTTTTTTCACACACTATAAATATCCTCCCTTGGTTGAATTGGCTCATTTGGAGACATGTTTTACTGTGTATGTGGGAGACACAGATGGACTGAGCACAGTACCTCGGTCTTACTGTGTGTGGGAGAGGGGGAGAAAGAGACGTACACTCACAGAGGCAGAGTCTCTCAGCCTGTGTAAGAGGGAGGGAGAGAGAGAGAGAGGCACACACAAGGTGGATGTGAAATCTCACCTGCCTGTTTCAGTGACAGACACCCGCCGCCAGTAAATGAAGACACCCCCATCTGTCTCCCCCTCCTCTCCCTCGACTCCCCCACCTTTCCCTCCCAACTCCAGTCCCGTCCTGAATAGAGCAACAATCAACTGCTGCCTGTGCGCTGATATGACAATAAAGGCTACTTTACTTTACTTTACTGAGTTAAAGAGTTCCCATGGTAGACTGTAAAACTGTGACCCAGGTTCTGGACTCCCCCAACATCGGGAACATTCTTCCTGCACTTAGCCTGTCCAATCCCGTAGATACTGATTAGACCGGTATCTATTTATTTACTTTATTAATGATTTCAATTAAATATTGGGAACATCAGGCCGCAAACGTTATTTCTTGAGTGTTAGTGCTGGACTTTGACTCGACCTTCCTAGTTAGCCGGCGCCTGAGACTGAGCCAAGCAATGTCCAGACCTGACTTCAACACAAAGTGATGGAGGAACACAAAGGGTCAGGCTCGTCCAATGCTCTGTGTTTTGCTCGTGATTCCTGCATCTGCAGTTCCTCGTGTCTACAGACCAGAGTTGCCACTTGACTCCGAGATGACCATCACAGAGCATACGGAAGATAGACACGAAATGCTGGAGTAACACAGCGGGACGGGCAGCACCTCTGGAGAGAAGGAATGTGTGACGTTTCGGTTCGAGACCCTTCTTCAGAGTCTCGTCCCGAAACGTCACCCATTCCTTTTATCCAGATGCTGCCCGTCCAGTATTTTATGTCTGTCTCCAGTATTACTGTGTCTATCATCGGCGCAAACCAACATCTACACTTCTTTCCGACACATTAGAGGATACCGTCTCGCCATCACTCGGATTACCCGCTTCATTTCCATAACGTTGCCACCTCTCTTTACTTTGCTTACTGAAGCCTGATCCCTGTCACACCCAGTGCTCTATCGCCCAGCCTCTCATCTTTCAATCGGGTTCGGCCAGGAAGGAACTGCAGATGCTGGATTAAAACGAAGATAGACACAACATGTAGCTCAGCGGGACAGGCAGCATATCAGAAGGGTCTCGATATCTCTGGAGAAAAAGAATAGGTGGCGATTCGAATCGGAACCCTTCTTCAGACATCCTAATCGGAATTGAGTCTGAAGATGTGTCTCGTCCCGAAACATCAGCTATTTTTCTCCAGAGATGCTGCTTGACTCGCTGAGTTACTCCAGCGTTTTGTGTCTGTCTTCGGTTTAAACCAGCATGTGCAGTTCACTCCTTACACGGGTCTCTGGAGAACATTGATTGGTAGCGTTCCGGACCCTGCTTCGGAAAGGCATCGATCGCTAGTCGGCGAGGACTCCGAGCTGTATCTCTCAAAGAAGTACACGTGAAAAATTTCTCACGGACCATAAAAATGCGTAACCTTTCAGCAAAGTCCCTTTTAAAGTCCCTTTTAAAGATTATAGTTATTTTCTTGAATCTCATTAACATAACTCATGAATAAGTTGATGTCCATATGCAGATGCAAATCTTTATTTTTATTTATTTTTTAAATTCAATCCCACAGAACACAATTTTTACGCACCTTCTGTCCCCTCTGTCCAGCTTCCGGGTTCACCGTTCGCAGGAGTTCCCACGGTACCCGCAAGAGTTATTACGGATATCGCTCTGGCCACTATGTTCATACAATGTTGCAATGCTCAACCACAAGTGTACAAGTCACTCTTGGAGAAATTCAAACTTTCTTGAATTTTCTCCCGCGTGACCAAGATACACGATTACCTGCCGTTAGCGCTACGGTGGTCCACGGTGGTCCACGAATGCCGTACTGTTATCGCACGAGGTTCCCACGATGTTAAACTCTGGTTAACTCTTGCGTCAAGTCGCCCCGTGAAAAGGCCGCTTAGGGCTTATGACATGGTCCTGTATCTGTTTCTGGATGCTCCAGAAAGCATAAAGGATCCAAGGTGTTGGTGAACTGGAGCCAAAACTGCCTTTGTGATTGGGGGTAGAGGATAGTGGTGGATTGGCGTGTTACTGCCAAAGTCTGTAACAAGCGGTGTACTCCAGGGAATGGGACCGGGACTATTGTTGTTTCTAACATAGATAAATGACTTTGATAAGAATGTAAGATCAGAACATTTTCAGATGCCACAAAAGTTGGCTGAGTCGTGGATAACAAAATGTTTCTAAAGGTACTGAGGGACAGATCAGCTGAAAGTTTGAGCAGAATGCAGATGACTGATGGCACAAGGAGCACTTGTTGTCACGTGAGAAACAGCTACTGCAAAAGGCTTAATGTGCTGGGGTAACTCAGCGAGTCAGACAGCATCTCTGGGGAACATGGATAGGTGACGTTACAGGTCGGGCCCCTTCTTCAGATTTTTTCTATTGAAAAAGTGTCTTATTTCTCGAGAAGTTGCTGATATTTCCTGCAACATATTTCTATCATACTGTAGAGTTCGCGTAAAAGCTACAAATTATACATATTGATGAGAATTTGGATTGCATAGAAATATTTCAGAGAGATGCAGGCCAGAAAAATAATTCCATGAAATGACAAATCTGGGATTATTGCTTTTCCACTGTGATAATCTATTCCATCTAAAGAAATTCCGGATTAAGGTTTTTAAAGAGTGGGCCTAATTTTCCTGCCTTCCTTCAAATTTCGAAGATCGTCTGGGATGCAAGTGGTTTCAAGTTTATGATGATGAAGAATGGATGGCAATATAATCACTCAAAACTGACAGCTGTCAACCTGTAGCATGATGAATTATGTTTCTTCCATTCATTATAATAGGAATTACTAATGCCATACACTAAATCTACCTTCAAAATACATTTCATTTTGATGGCACATGTCAGTGAAGGTAATAAATGTGTTAGTTTGTGAACAGCCCACCTTTCAAAGGAGGTTTTGCATAGATCCATGCATAGACTTTTTTGCATTTTAAATCAGAAAGAAGCATTTTTCTGCATAAAACCCAAGGTTTATTGAATGCATCTACACTCTAATTTGAAACTAATTTTGCTAAATTGATTAAATTTGCACATTGCTGAGTTATGGGCCTTTATGAGATGATTTGACTTGTTGAGCATTTGTCTCACTCACATCTACAGCAACTGTTCAAATCCTTCAGCGATAGTCATGCACAGAAAGCACAATTTCCCTTCTGTCGATGTTCATTTAGTAACAATATTAAGAGCTATCTACTACAGATAATCAGCACTTAACCACATCCACCACTGGTTCAGCTGATCTCCAAAGAATAAAGCTGGAAACCATACAATGGGTTTTACAACGCATTCAATGATACTTGTACCTGTGTTGAAGAACACTCTACAAATTCATTCTGTGGCTGTCACTGTGATTTAGATGGAGACTGCAGCAGGGAATTGGACAAATTGTACTTGTTATTGCTCCATCACTCCTACAAAATGCGATGCAAAAATCAAATAGCAGTAAATTGTTAATTTAGTACGGGGCTGCTTATTTTTGAATAGCTTACTGCCCAAACTTGATTAAATATGATACTGATGCCACAGTGGTGCGGCTAGTAGAGCTGCAGCCTCAGAGACCCGGATTCAATCCTGGCAGTGCTATCTATGTGGAGTTTTCATGCATTGATTAACCACGTGGGGGTCCTACTGATGTTTTGGTTTTCTCATAGCCCTCAATAACCCAATCTTACAAAAATATAACTATTTTCTCTCATAACTCATACTCCAAGGTAACTCTCGTCTCATATCCATTGAGTGCTTTCAACCAAAGATTATAGAGCAGCTATAATCTTTGCTTTCAACCTGACACCTTACCTCTGCCTCCTCTCCCTACCGACTCAGCATCTCCCCATTGCTCCACCTGCGTTCTGCTCCTCCGGCCCGCGCGGGGGCGCTGCAGCGCATGTCCGTCCGGGCCGGATGTGAGCTCACCCCCGGAAGCTGAGCGCCGCCATTTTGCTGGGCGAGGTGGCCGGTCGGCGGGCGCGATGCGCATCGAGAAGTGTTATTTCTGCTCGTCGCCCGTGTACCCGGGACACGGCATGATGTTCGTCCGCAACGACTGCAAGGTGAGGCCAGAGGGCAGCCGGTAACGAGGGCCAGGGCCGTGAACAGCGGTGTCCCTGACGCTGGTGGGGTGGGGATCAGGCGTTCTCCACGATGCCTTGTTGACGCTGCGTGGCGGGCGGGCGCCTGGCGCTCGGTTGTTGGCCCGCACAGGGTGGTGGGGGGTCGGTGGCCCACACAGGGTGGTGGGGGCTCAATGGGCAGCACAGGGTGATGGGGGGTTGGTGGCCCACACAGGGTGGTGGGGGCTCGGTGGGCAGCACAGGGTGGTGGGGGTTCAGTGGCCCACACAGGGTGGTGGGGGGTCGGTTGTTGACCCACACAGGGTGGTGGGGGGTCGGTTGTTGACCCACACAGGGTGGTGGGGGCTCGGTGGGCAGCACAGGGTGGTGGGGGCTCGGTGGGCAGCGCTTCACAGACATAACCCCACCGTATACACCAGTTTACATTGATGGCGCCGAAGTTGAAGTTCAAATTCCTAGGCGTCAATATCAGTAACAATTTCTCCTGGAGCACTCACATTAAAGCAACGACCACGGCGGCACACCAGCGCCTCTACTTCCTGAGAAGGCTTAGGAAGTTCGGCATATCCCCTACAACTCTCACTGACTTCTACATATGTGCCATAGAAAGCATTTTGTCATTGATACATCACTGCTTGGTTTGGGAACGGCTCCAACCAAGACTGCAATAAATTGCAGCGAATTGTGAATGCAGCCCAGACCATCACATAAACCAACCTCCCTTCCATTGATTCCGTTTATACTTCTTTAGCATAATCAAGGACCCTGGCCACTCCATCTTCTCCCTGCTCCCATCGAGCAAAATGTCTAGAAGTGTGAAACTGCACATCTCCAGATTCAGGGACAGTTTCTTCCCAGCTGTTATCAGGCAACTGAATCATCCTACCACAACTAGAGAGCAGTCTTGAACTACTATCTCCCTCATTGGTGACCCTTGTACTATCTTCGATCGGACTTTACCTTGCACTAAACTTTATTCCCTTATCCTGAGCACCTCGGCTTAGTAAACCTACACAATCTCCCGGTTGCTAAACGGTTTCACTCCCCCTCCTATTCTCATACTGACCTTTCTGTCCTGGGCCATCTCCACTGTCAGAGTGAGGCCCAATGCAAATTGGAGGAACAACACCTCATATTTTGCTTCTCTAAAGGGCCTGTCCAACTTGGTCGTCATTTGCGCGTCACGCAGATGGCGTGCAAAGATTTTGTACATACCAAAGTCCTGGGGCGCCATGCGTCACTGCCTACGTCACCACGCACCATGAGCGCGTAAATGATGACGCCCAAGTGGGTCAGGCCCTTAACATATTCTCTAACTCAAGTAACCCTTGCTTTCCTTCTTTCTTCATCACTCCTTCATCCTAGTTTTCCGACCTGTCTGACTGTCCTGATTTACATTGTATGCTTCAATGTCACCTTCCCCTAGCTAACAATAATCTATTCTTTATTTTCCTTGAGCTTCTTCCCCTTTGATCTCATTCTCACACTTTACCCATCCATATCTCTGTCTCCCCAGCGGGGTGGGAGGTTGCAACCTTCACGTGGTCTGCCCTGTTTCGACAATTGCAATCAACCTGGCGTGCACAATCAAATAAGATCAAATAGAACAAGTTGTCCGACAACTTTAGGCTCTGCACGCCATACGCAAGAAGAAGAAGAAGTCGAGTTACTCCAGCATTTTGTGTCTACCTATGTACTGCAAATGGATTGATTGTATTTCCGCTGACTGGTTAACCTGCAACAAACACTTTTCACCGTACCTGAAATTCTCCAGCATTGTGTGAGCAGTTTCCTGTTGAAGCCCGATCCGTCTGAAGAAGGGTTTCGGCTCGAAACGTTGCCTATTTCCTTCGCTCCATAAATGCTGCTGCACCCGCTGAGTTTCTCCAGCTTTTTTGTGTACTGAAGAAAAATAAATGTTCAATTGCATAGCATTGAAGAAAATTGTTGCATAGTTGAAATTCCAGGTAGCATAGTTGGTAAGTGTGAAGTCACAAGTCCCTCTAGATTCTGAAGAAGGGTCCTGACTCAAAACATCACCCGGTCATGTTCTCTAGGGGTGCTGCCTGACCCTCTGAGTTACGCCAGCATTCCTTGGAAAACCAGCATCTAGTTCCTTGTTTATACTGCAATCCTTTTACTCTTGCAGGGTGTTGACCAGTGGTAAAGTCACATCCTTTTACAGTGCCAGAGACCCAGGCTCCATCCTGCCTAAGGGTACTGTCTATATGAAGTTTGTATGTTCTCCCTGTGACCGTGGATTTGCCCCAGGTGCCCCAGCTTCCTCACACACTCCAAAGATGTACAAGTTTGTTGGATAATAGGCATCAGTAAAAAACGTAAATTGTCCCTAGTGTGTAGTATGTGGTAGTGTAATGGGGATCACAGGTCGGAGTGGACTCGGTGGGTCAAAGGGCCTATTTCGACGCTGTATAACTAAACACCACATGAACTATACAAATTATTGTTTAATTTATACAAATTATTATTTAAATATCTTCTAGGTTTTCAGATTCTGTGGATCAAAATGTCATAAGAATTTTAAGAAGAAGCGTAACCCAAGAAAGGTCAGGTGGACAAAGGCCTTCCGCAAGTCAGCTGGCAAAGAGTTGACAGTGGTAAGCAAGTAGCAACTCTCGCCTTCCTTTATATGGTTATCATTACAAATTGATGGTCTTGACACCTAATTTTTGTTTATAGGATAATTCATTTGAATTTGAAAAACGTAGGAATGTACCAGTCAAGTACCAGAGAGAGCTGTGGTCTCTGTCAGGTAAGCCATTCTTATGCTGCATCACGAATGCATTCAATATATTTCAGTCACTCCTGCAATCTTGATGAATCTAATGCAAATTATTCAGTGTATCTACAATTAGTCTCTTGCCGTTTAGCTTACACTGGCACAGAATGTAGCTCACTGGTAAAAAGAAAGCAAAGAAACTATGGAGTTTGGATGAAAAGTGAAGCAAATCTTTTAACCGTATAAATAATTGACTAGTGGTAATGCTTTTTGACATTTCAGATCTATTTAAAGTAGTGATGATCTTAAATGGAAGAATGAGCACTATGAGATTTGCAGGAGTTCTGTCTGCCTGATGTGAAGGATAGAGCTAAGGGTCACTTCAATGTGTGCTGAGGACCTGCATTTCTACAGCCTTTGAACAAATAGTATAGACTGAAATGTAATTGTTGTCATATATGGATTAGAGGCTGTTTCTGTAACGTTTTCACGTGTATTAAAGTAGAGGAATGTGAATCTAGTTGAAGTAAGCTATGGTTTCAATTTGCCTTGTAAATCATGTGCAAGCTTAGAGGCTGACTGCAGTACAGGAATTTCTTCTGCATTTTAAAGAAAAATTAGTCTTTGTAAGGCAAAAATAGGATTGGCAACATTGTGCAACAAATATTATTGTGTCTGGCAATAGAATGTTTGCAACACCCCAGTTAGGTTCTGCACATCAGCGAAATGTTTTTTTTAAGTCATAGTTTAATGCTGAATGATGTTGGAATAAATGATCTTCAATAAATGCATTTGGCTCGTGGAAAATTGCTGGTAGGTTTAACACACAAGGCAGGCTTTGTATGTCCTGACAACACCAGCAACTGAGCATCCTGAGGTGGCAAAGAAACACCACTGACAAATGTGGACCATCTGTGTGTCAGTCAATTGGCCCAGTTTTATATTTTTTAAACTTACATATTGTAAGTCTGAAAAAATCTGGTGCAATTAGTTAAAAATAGACATGTGTGACTTTGTTGCATTTTGGATTTGGTTCGGAGGGACGCCTTTTTCCTATATTAATTGGTTTTGGTTGGATGATTTACCGAAAGCCTCTATCCACCTCATTTGCCCTGAAACAATATCAAACCTTGGATTTGTGAAGTAAGAAATCCCAATATGCTCATAAGAGTGTTAATAACATTTCATTTCAGCTTTGAAGTCATTGGGCATTTGTCATCATCTAAGATCTTCATGTCATTACTGTGTATCAGTCGAAACTTTATTTTTGGTATGGTATTCAGGAATGAGTAACTACTAAGAATGGTGATTAGATAGTTATTGCAATTGTATCCTGTTTTGATTGTGTGTGCGATTGAGTAAATTGGCCTTTTCAAATCTTGTTTTTAGATTTTGTCCCATCAGTTTGCTCTTTGTTTTAATGACTCTCACAATGAAATTGTTTTTAACAGTTAAAGCAATGAAGAGAGTTGAGGAAATCAAACAGAAGCGCCAAGCAAGATTTGTTATGAACAGGTGAGTGCCAAATTGGGATTTTAAAAGAGATTAAATTACTTAATTATTTAGAATCCATTTGTCAATGACAATAGGTGCAGGAGTAGGACATTCAGCCCCTCGAGCCAGCACCGCTATTTAATGTGATTATGGCTGATCATCCACAATCAGTGCCCGTTCCTGTCTTCTCACCACATCCCCTGACACTGCTATCTTTAAGAACTCTTATCTAACTCTCTTGAAAGCATCCAGAGAATTGGCCTACAATGCCTTCTGAGGCAGAGAATTCCACAGATTCACAACTCTGGGTGAAATTTTTTTTCCTCATCTCCGTTCTAAATGGCCTACCCCTTATTCTTAAACTGTGGCCCCTGGTTCTGGACTCCACAACATCGGGAACATGTTTCCTGCCTCTAGCGTGTACAATCCCGTAACAATCTTAAATGTTTCAATAACAACCCCTCTCATCCTCCTAAATTCCAGAGTATACATTTTGTATTCCAAAGGTTTTGTATACAGATTAGTAAAATAATACTCCATGTGCTTCTCAAGTAATCAATTGCTTTAATATTCCATTTCATGGAATAACACTGTAGAAAAATACTACTTGCTTCTGCCTGTGTGGGACATTTATTATGTCCTAGGATGCTTCAAGGCATTAGATTTCAATAGTAATTCGGACATGGACTCGTAAACACACGTGGCATCTAGGCTGCACTTGGTCAACAGATGACCAATTAACCTGTGAGATTAATGTTGGCCACGATACCGGATGACTTATTTGGCATTGCAATGGGGTGTGTATTGTACAGATTATAATGTAGGTGCAGCCTTATGGCAATTTCTCAGTTAAATATAATGCTCACAGCCCTCTGCTGAAGTACATACTTGATGTTTTTAATTTTGAACCGTGAAGCCATTAACTCAATCTAACATGGTGCAAATCGCTTTAAACTGAAGGTGTTCTTGAGTTGCAGTGGGGATAAAATAGTGCAGAACTATTGATGTACAGTGACAGTCCGGTTTTTGGGAGTTTTGTATAGTAATGGAGAGACAATAGTGAGAATTTTCCACCTTATAATTGGAATCAAATGCATTCCAAGTTGGAAAGGGTGTGATAAAGGTGAATTCATAACATGTAGTCAATTTGTCAATGTGGTTAAATCATGAAAAGCAAGGAAAGGTGTGTTTGCACGTATTACACTGGAAAGCTTGCTACAGACAGGACAAAATGTCTAAAATTATTTTTGAATAATCAGTATTTATGTAATCAGTCATGTTTGTATTTATCTCTGGCGTTTAATCTTGCTGTACTGTTTGATTACAATTTCTAGTTATTCATGATCAGCTGGAATAAGCAGCTGAATCCTTATTAGCAAAACACATGTTTTGATAACTAATGTATAATAAAACTAGATTGCTGAAGTAATGAATATTCTGATTTGTGTTTAAGATTGAACAAAAGTAAAGTGTTACAGACAAAGGCCGACATCAAAGAGGTCAGACAGAACATCCATCTCATCAAGGCTCCTCATGCAGGTAATGATCTGAAATTTAGAACACCCTTGGTGTTTGAAGCAATTATACAAATACTCCAAATCAAATGTATAATGTAGATTGTTAAAATTTATTGCGATTTGTAAGTCTCCTGAAAATCACAGTTTAATACCTTTCATATTTTCTTTTAACAGACAAGTCAAAGAAATTGGAGGAAAAGATAGTGGAGACTTTGCCGGAAAATATGGAAATGGCAGAAGATTCTTAACTTTTACTGCCGGTAACCAGAAAGGACTGTATGAGATACGTGTGCAGCCGAGATCCCATTAATTTTCATCTGTCGAGCTGTGGATAAAATAAAATCTTAAAATTTATCCACTAGTGACCCAACAATCCTTTGTAACTCTTTGACCGATGTAATTTAAACAGGTGGGATATATCAGATTCACCTGTCTTGTCCTTCCAGGCTCCAGTTGACCTCCCTGACGTTGACTATTAAATATTCATAAAGCACTTCGCTTCCATAAAAGCAGAAAGAGCGATGATGGTAGATAAGCTGAACAGTTGGAAACCGCCTCCGTGGATTTGATTTAAATAACCTCAATATTTTTTCTCCCTTTATTATAAACCTCTTCCATAAGTATATTTTTAAATGGTTGTTGATTGAGTTGCTAGCTTCAAACGTTGCTGCTGTCGACTAGAAATGGAAAACTCCAGTCAACAGGTTAAAAATCTGTGATATCTTGATTTTGGAAAATCGTGATATTTATGCAAATATTTGATTACCTGTTTTCATTTGGTGAATTAAATTCGATATAATATATACTCTGGCTCAATTCTGATTGATATATGGCAGTGTTTACTGTATGGATAGTCCTCTCAGCCTTGTTCATCTCACCTCATAACGTATTATTTACACCTCTCCTTTGTATGTGTTCAGCTTTTCTTAAATGCAGCACTTTGTGTTTACTGTCTTTTCTGATCGTCCCATGTTATTGGTGTTAGTTTGAAGAATTATGCGCTGGGGACCCGCGTCGATCTGATCTTGGGCGCTTCTGCATGGTGCTTAATATCCTAATGATTTCCCAGATTACTGATTCATACCAATTCTAATTATAATTAATTCAAATTCTGTCAAATTTTACTGTTTGCTCTTTGTTTTCCTGACGATAATTTTGCTCGATTCGATTTATTGAACCCTATAATCTACATGTCAGTGCTTGATGTAAACTTAATGTGTTACCTATGCAAACTGAAGAGATGTGTTCTACAAAGTATAGGCACAAGAGACTGCAGAAGATAAAATCTTGAGTGAAAAAAAAGCAAACTGCTGGAGGAACTCAACAGGTCAGGCAGCATCTGTGGAAGGAAGTGAACAGCTGACATTTCAGGTTGTGACCCTGATGGAGTTGAGAGGAGATAGCTGGTAAAAAGTGAGGAGACAAGATGGGGCAAGAACTAACAATAAAGGTATTTGCAACATGCTCGATTCTTCATTTCACTCCCAGAGTAAAGTATAAGGGATATTTCAGTGAAGCATGAAAGATAGACATGAGAAAAGACAAACAAATTGTGAAGTTGTTCAAGAATTATACCATCCCTGTTCAACACTGAGTACTCTTGTGGTAGAATTGATTCTTTTGCTGGTTTGAAGTATGCATGTTCTATACTATTGCCCTCGAGAGATCAAGTGATTTAATGTTTTTCTTTGAAGCAGCCCATAAAATGTGTGGTTTGACAAATAATCTATCCACAGGCCGTCTATCTGGTGCTTAATATGTGCTTTTTAGCAGGAATGGTTAATAAATAGGGAGAATGAAGAAATTACATTGTCAAGCTTTTAGTTTAGAGATACAGAGGGGAGGTGTAAATGATACGTTATGAGGTGAGATGAACAGGCCCACCGACCCACCGAGTCCACACTGACCATCTCGGAGACGTGTGCTTTTAGTTTAGAGAGTGAGATACAGCATGGGAGCAGAGCCTTTTACATTAGTTTGTTATCCCACTTTCTCATCCACACCTTACAGAGTAGGGACAATTTTTACAAAGGCCAACTAGGCTTTGGGATGTGGGGGGAAACTGGAGCCCCCGGAGGAAACCTACACGACCACAGGGAGAATGTGTAAATTCCACACTGACAGCACCCGAGGTCAGGATTGAACCTGGGTCACTGGCTTTGAGTGGCAGCAGCTTCACCACTGTGCCACCCCAGTCAGTGAGTTCATTGGTCCTAATGTGCAGAGAAGTAGTAGACTCAGGGAGGAGTTGATGGGAATATAAAGATAATATAAGATTATTGTAAAAGTAAACGTTACTTGAAGGCGACAAGGACTCGAGCTGGATCTGCAACCCCAGATCTCTGCACACCAATGCTCCTAATATTTCTGCCATTTATTCTATAGGTTCTACCAGAATTTGACCTCAAAACAGTATTTCCTCATACTTGTCCATATTAAAGTCTTTTTTCCACAGCTGATCTATGTCTGTCTGTATTCTTAGACAAACTTCACTATCTATGACTACACTAATTTTAGTGTTGGCTGCATATCTAGCAATCAGACCACCTACATTCTCATCCAAGTCATTTATACCAGAAAAAACAAAAAGTTCCAACACTGATCTCCGCCACGCCATTACTTACAGACTTTCACTCAGAAAAACATCCTCCACCATAACCCTCTGTCTTCTATCAATGTGCCTATCTTGCATCCACAGTTTGTCCACACACTTCGGATCCATTGTGCCTTGACCTTCTGGACCACCTTACCACGCGGGACCTGGTCTAAATCTTGCTGAAATTCATGTAAATCACCTCTACAGTCATGTCTTGAATAATGTTCTTAGTTATTGCCTCTAAATAATTCAATCAGAGTCATATTTTCATTGCACAAGACCAAATTCCTCCCTGGCTTTCCAAATGAACATAAATCCTGTCCCTCAGAAATCTTCTCAAATAACTTACCGACCACTGATGTAAGGCTCACAGACAGAGGGCGGCATGGTGGCGCAGTGGTAGAGCTGCTGCCTACAGCGCCAGAGACAGGTTCGATCCTGACCATGGGTGCTGTCTGAACGGAGTTTGTACATTCTCCCTGTGACCTGCGTGGGTTTTCGCCGAGATTCCTCCCACACTCCAAAGATGTACAGGTTTGTAGGTTAAATGACTTGGTATTTAAAAAAAAATGGCCCTAGTGTGTGTAGGGTATTGTTAATGTACGGGGATCGCTGGTTGGTGCAGACTCGGGCCGAAGGGCCTGTTTCTGTATTTTATCTCCAAACAACTAAAACTAAACATGCAGTTTCTGGACCTTTCTGAACAAGGGCACCATTTATCAAAGCCCCATTCTTCTGGTACCTCACACATGGCTAATGAAGATGCATAAATCTCTGCCAATGCACCAGCAATGTCCTCCCTTGCTTCCTTTAGCATCCTTGGATGATCCAGTTAGACCCAGAGGGTTTATCACATATGATATGCACTGATATTTGGAACACTTCTTCCTTCAAGATAGGAGTCCAGAATATCCTTAACTCTCCAGCCTCCACTGTAGGGAATCAGATTTGAAATGACAATAGGTGTGGGTGGGGACTGAAGGGAGAACTATAATTTTCAGATTACTGCAATTGTGGGCTGCATCAGTGAGGGAAGGGAAGCTGAATACAGAGGTGTAGTCAACATGCATTTTTTTGCAGGATGTGGGCTGAATCACCTGCAGCTCAACACTGACAGAACTAAGGAGTTAATGATGGACTTTAGGAGGAGAGGAACTCCCCTGTCTCCAGCAATGGTGTGGATGTGCATTGTACCAGGGAGTACAAATACGTTGGCATGTACCTGGACTGCAAACTGGACTGGTCAAGGAACGCTGAGGCCCTGTACAAGAGAGAGCCAGCAGTATTTTTTTGAGAAGGCTCCATTCCTTCAACGTCTGCAGTAAGATGCTGCAGATGTTCTACCAATCAGTGGTAGTCAGTGCCTCTTCTCCGCTGCTGTGTGCTGGGGCAGTGGGGCGAAGGCCGTGAACACCAATAGGATTAACAAACCCATCAGGAAGGCTGGCACCCTCCTGGGAACGGAGTTGGATTCATTGAGCTGGTCTTGGATTGGAGAATGCTATTCAAATTGCAGAACATTCTGGACAATACAGCTCCCTCCCTCCATGCCACACTGGTCAACCAGAAGAGTACCTTCAGCAACAGACTGGTTCCACCAAGATGCAGGACACAGGAGATCCTACTTCCCTGTGCCTGTCAAACTGTACAACTCCTCTCCCTTCTGTCATGGGGTAGACAAGGACTGACCCCTCCCCGCCATCTCCATTCCTTTCCACCCGTCACTTTAATTTCATGTTTCTTGTATTTTTATGACTGTTGGCAAATCAATTTCTCTCCTGGGATAAATAAAGTTCTTTCGTATCGTACCGTATAAGCACATCTGATGATGACGAGGCACATGACACATCTGATGTCTTGGAGCACCAAGAAGAAGGAAGGGCCATATAAGGGTCATGCAGCACGGAAACAGGCCCTTTGAGCCATGCCCACCAAGATGCCCCATCTACACTTGTCGCACCTGCCCGTGTTTGGCCAATATCTCTCTAAGGCCAATATGCCAAAAGCCTCCTTGATCACATGATCCAACTGTAACACCACTTTCAAGGAACTTTGGACCTGCGCTCCTAGATCCCTCTGTCCTTCAGCACTCACCAGGGCCTGCCATTCACACTGAAAGTTCTGCCGTGGTTTGACTTCCCAAAATTATCTTGCACATATCAGCATTCACTTCATTCACCATTAATCAGCCCACTTGGCCAACAGATCAAGATCCTTTCGTAAGATCAAGTAAACTATGATGTTCAACCATGAGGTTGAATATCATTGACTTTATAAGAGATTCATTTGGAAATATTTCACATTTCCTCATTCGAAAACCCGGCACTAAAAATTCTATTGCAATTAAAAATTGTAAGCAATTATTTCCCTTGAGTGCTGTAGCCTGGAGGAAGTCATTTTTGTTTAAGGAAACAAAACTTCCTTAATCTCTTTACAAGCCAATTATGGAAAGTTCACAAATTTGTTGTTTCCTGGAGCTAACTTCTTCAGCTTTGATCCAAACTTTGACCTCATCTGCACCATTAAATATTTAATGACATAAGTAAAGTATTACATATCAAATTGTGCAGATGAGGAAGTTTGTTTAGAACATAGAACAGTACAGCATAGGAACAGACCTGGCCCACAATGTCCATGCCGTACATGGTATCAGGATTATCTTAACTCCTCTGACTGTATGTGGTCCATATCCCCCTATTTTTTGCGTGTCCATATGCCTACCTAAAAGCCAGTCATATCAGCTTCCACCACCACACCCACTATCTGGGTAAAAAAGAATCTGCCCCGCACATCTCATTTTAAAGCTACTATAGTCTATGACAATTCCACCATGGGAAGGGTGCCTCTCATCATTTTATATACTTTTATACGTCTTCCCCTCAGACTCCAACATGCCAGAGGAAACAACCTCTCCTGTTAGCTAATATCCTCTAAATGAATTAGTTTCCCTCCAACTTGTATTAGCTGGATTCTCATGGAGTCATACAGTGTGGAAACAGGCCCTTCATCCCAACTTGCCCACACCGACCAACATGTCCCATCTACACTAGTCCCACCTGCCTGCAATTGGCCTATATCCCTCCAAACCTGTCCTATCCATGTACCTGTCCAATAATTTCTTAAACATTGTAATAGTCCCTGCCTCAACTACCTCCACTGGCAGCTGATTCCATCCACCCACTACCCTTCGTGTGAAAAAGTTGCCCCTCAGATCTTTCCCCCTTCACCTCATGTCGCACTTTTTTTGCCTCTAACTGCTCTGATTCAAGAACTTCCCCCCTCCATTACCTCATTTAAAAACCTACTCCACTTATTTGTAATTTTCTCCATGGATACTATCAGTATGAAGAAGGGTACTGACCTGAAACATCACTATCTATGTACTTCAGAGATGCTGCCTGATCTGCTGAGTTACTCCAGCATCTGCATTTGCTTGTGTCTTTCAGTTATCATTCCCTGGTTTAAATCTGGTTAGCCCAGTTCTAAAGATTTATGAATCTTATTTTTAATCTCAACATCAGACACTTGCTTTCAATGCTCAAAGGCCAGTCCCTCCATTCTCTTCTGGTGGATAGTGATAGGTCCAATGGCTCCTTGCCAAATTGCTCCCAGGAACTTGAATCTCTGCCATCTCTTTAACTGAAGTTGTGCACCAACCTTCAGCTTTATGGGCTTATTTTAAGCAGTCCATTGTGGCAGTCCCTGCCGCTACACCACTCAGAATAAGCATTTTTAATTGCAGTGAATTTCCTGAAAAGGTTTATAGCCTGGTTATAAGTGTGGATAGGGTCAGTTGCTAGCACCCAACTTCACATTGAAATAATGCATTCAATCTTTGAATGGATAACAGTTGCTTTCATATTTAACATTGATGTGCAATTTGTGAAATACCGATTGTTAAGATTTCCGTGTGTTCTATTCTTTTGTCCACATATAATGTCTCCGGGAGTGATAATTTTGCTGTCATTAAAGAAAAATAATTTCCAGTTATTTAATTTTTGAGTAAATGAAATAAGCATTACTCATCATATTTTTAATTTGACAGAACTATGGCATGCAATTCTGCAATTAGTGACAGCCATAAGACCGAGAGCTGGTCATAAATTGGCCTAACACCATGTTTCAATGGTGATAATGAGGAACATTTTAAAGGAATTAAATATTAAACAAGTGGAGATACAGTTGGTAATCATATGAGAATTTTATCGGAATCTTTACTAATGTATAATACAAGGGATGGTGGATTGATCTGAAATTTGATTGGAGATGATGAGAATTTGTTTTCTGATGTTATTCCCCTTACAAACTAGATAAATGCAGAGTTATGTTCATATAATTCCACAATATTGCTGAAGAAGGAATACTCAACAGAGAACGAGAGGTCGGTAATTTGTAACAATTCTGTGCATTAATTTGATGGTTTTTCTCAGCAGGGGAGCTTGCTACTTAAGAGGCATTGAGAGTGAAGGAATAATCAAACCAATTGAATGTGAAGTTCAATTTAAAAAATTTGCAAAGAGGTGTATTCTATGGATAAATAACAAAACTGGAATAATTGAAATGTGAGTGGAAAGCCTGACAGGAAAGTATAATGAGTTAGAGTGTGGAAGTCGAATGAATATGTTTACAGTATAATCTTGCTCTTGAATGGTCTAATGACATTTTATTTGTTACATTAGAAGTATTATACGCCACGTTTTCAAGAGAGAGTTAGATTTAGATCTTAGGGCTAAGGGCTAAGGGAATCAAGGGATATGGGGAAAAAGCCGGAATGGGGTAGTGATTTTGGAGGATCTGCCATGATCATATTGAATGGCGGTGCTGGCTCGAATGGCCTACTCCTGCACATATTTTCTATGTTTCTATGCTGTTTGTTGATTATAAAAAATAATCTTGAGGTCTAAATACATTTTGCTTGATAATATGGTGAGAGATATAAGTAAGAGCAAAGTTTCAACAATATAGTTAAGCTAAAGAAAAGCGTTGCTGGGATTTAATGGTTATGCCAAAGGAGCTTCTGTGAAATGAAATGATGGAGGCCCAGAAACAACATTTATACCAAGAGGGGATCAACACAAGAGATTTGATCAACAGAATATGCATTTCCAAATAAGGTGACTGAGCTCATTTGGGTAATTACAAGCAATTAGTTTAACATCTGCAGTTGAAAACAATTTGGAATCACAATGAAAGGAATTAATTAGCAGCAGTGAACACATTTCAGAAAAAAAAATAACATGAGAACAAGGTTGAAGAAAATACATCAGATGTAAAATAGATGGGCTTCTACAAAGCCTTGGGCAATATACCGAGGGGAGGCTATATTTGAGGATAAGAAGTCATGTAGAATTAAGTGTGATTACCTGCTAGTTCTCAATATTAAGAAGATACATTGTCAATATCTGACTCTTTTTTTTCTGTTGGGAGATAGCTTTCTACTAAGATTACAAGCTTACCAATCCTCTCCTCCCATCTCTCAGTTTACTCATTTTTGTGTACCTTAACGTTACCTATTTCCTTCGCTCCATAGATGCTGCTGCACCCGCTGAGTTTCTCCAGCATTTTTGTGTACCTTCCCCGGTGGCTCAGCACTTCAACTCCCCCTCCCATTCCCAATCCGACCTCTCTGTCCTGGGTCTCCTCCATTGCCAGAGTGAGCAATACCGGAAATTGGAGGAACAACACCTCATATTTCGCCTGGGTAGCTTGCGTCCGGCGGGCATGAACATTGAATTCTCCCAATTTTGCTAGCCCTTGCTGTCTTCTCCCCTTCCTTAACCCTCGAGCTGTCTCCTCCCATCCCCCCGCCCTCGGGCTCCACCTCCTCCCTATTTCCTTCCTTCTTCCCCCCCTACCCCCTATCAGTCGGAAGAAGGGTTTCGGCCCGAAACGTTACCTATTTCCTTCGCTCCATAGATGCTGCTGCACCCGCTGAGTTTCTCCAGCATTTTTGTGCACCTTCTCAGTTTACCTCATTAGATATTCCCCTCGCACCACCTCTCTGCAGCTTTACAAGCTTCTTTTGTCTACTTTTCAGTTCTGGTGAATGATCGCTGACCTGAAACGTTGGCTGTTTCTTACCACAGATGCGGTCTGGCCTGCTGAGTGTTCCCAGCATTTCATGGTTTTGTTTAGAAATTCAGCATCTGCAGTTTTTTTTTAATTTTTCCTTGGACGTTGAGGGCAGTTTCTCAATCGTTTTGCAAACGTCCCCAAATAAATTTACTCCTGGACCGCAATGGAAAAGCAAAGAACTGTAAATGGGTCGATTGTAATCGTGCATTGTCTTTCCACTGACTGGATAGCACGCAACAAAAGCTTTTCACTGTACCTCGGTACACGTGACAATATACTAAACTAAATTAAAATATGGGAGTAGGCAAGAATTCACAAAGCATTAAGAGCCCCACCTCAAGTGAGGGTTGAAAAAGATTTAGTGAATGTTTTTTTTTTAATTGTTTGCTTGAGAAATGGCATCGTATAGCATTATTAACTGGAATTAACACAGTGGATTTATGGGACTGCTAGTCTGCACATCTGCTGGCAATTCCCCCCAAAACGTCAGAATTCATGTTTATTGTTTAAATAAGTGACCTTCAAGACGCAATGCATGATTAGAAGGAACAAATGCCTTTGAAATGAAAGGCAGATGTGAACTTAAATAGTATTTAATATTAGGCAGTCTGGTCTCATGTCCCTTGACTGGTTTGGCGTATGAGCAGGGCCGTCCTAACGCATGGGCACGCTGGCCAGTTGCCCGGGGCCCCACGAGCAAAGGGGCCCCATGATAATCTATGTATTGTAGAATGTTATTGTAGAACATGAAAACGGAGAAGAACATCGCAAGTGCATGACGGCATATTTGATTCTGCATAAAGAAACTGGAAGTGTAGGGGCCCCAGTGCACTGCTTTGCCCGGGGGCCTATCATGCTGTTGGGTATGAGCAAAGGTGTTATACAGTTGGACAAGAATTAAAATGATGTTCATTGAAGAATATGAACGTTAAAGCCTGCGGCTACAATTGGTAACCAAGTGCATTGCTATTTGATGTGAGGGTTGTGTAGGAAGAGCTGCAGAACTATAATGGTGACAAAAAGAAGACACACGGTGCTGGAGTAACTCAACGGGTCAGGCGGTATCACCAGAGAACATGGAAAGGCAACTTTTTGGGTCAAAATGCTGCCTGACCCGCTCAGTTACTCCAGCACGTTGCGTCCTTTTCTGTAAACCAGAATCTGCAGTTCCTTGTTCATGAGTGACAGGAGCAGAATTAGGCCATTCGTCCCATCAAGTCTACTCCGCCATTCAATCATGGCTGAACTATCTCTCCCTCCTAAACCATTCTTCTGCCTTCTCCCCATAACCCCTGACACCTGTACTACCTGTATATCTACAACTCCCTGCACCACATTGTTTCAAAAAGTACATCGTATTTCCAGCTGTTGAGGGGAACTTGGGGAGTTGGCAAGAAAGGCTGGGCTTGACATAATTGTCCACATTGTGAGACAGAATTGAAGACAATTGATTTTGCATGGTACACTGCTTTGTTTGTTGCCTTTTATTGTGGGTGTTCGTAGAATCCCTGTTCTTGTTAGGCTGTCAAGGTTGTTACAGATTTAATAAGAGAAGGATAGTTATGTAGCCTTTATAACTTGGGTCATGGAACATGATGGGCACACATCTTGAAATTACTGAGCTTCAGTTACCTACTTTGCTTTGTATTGTTTTCTACAACTAGATTAATGAGTTTGGAACATTTACAATGCAATTCAGTGGTCTGATTGATTGTTAATGGCCTGAAGAAGCAATGGAGGGTGTCTTCATCTCATGAAGTGCTCTCACTGGTTTACTCATCCAAATTGCTATAATTACTTGTTGCTTTGCTTTCCAATTGCCAGCCACAGAATTCTGCATTGCTTGAATTAAATGATTTTTAAAACTGAGTAGTCGCTTTACAGTAATTTTAACATATTTTTATTTAAAGCTTGTGTCACGTTTGGCTGCAAGTTAACTAATTTCACAAGCAAAATGTTATCTGGAATAAATGGTAGCACATTTTGATCTGGTATTTTCAATGGAATGAAAATGCTTCACCTTTGATAAGAATATTACTATATTCTCTATATTCTCTGTATTACTATATATATTACTATAGTCGCTGCCTCAGAGGGCGGTGGAGGCTGGTTCTCTGGATACATTCAAGAGAGAGTTATACAGAGCTCTTAAAGCTAGCGGAGTCAAGGGATATGGGGAGAAAGCAGGAACGGGGTACTGATTGTGGATGATCAGCCAGGATCACGTTGAATGGGGGTGCTGGCTCGAGGGGCCGAATGGCCTACTCATGCACCGATTGTCTATTGTCTATAAAGAAAAATGTTAATGAAGTAGGGAGTTTAGTCAGGGAAATTGTGTTCTGTGTGGGATTGATTTTTAAAAATTGACTAGGGCCATTGGGGATGTTCAATGATTTCACTTTTGCAGGTGATTGAGTTTTTTAAATGAATTGTTTCATATGAAACTAATAAAAGATAAATTAGATGAATGTCCTGCTTTGGAAGGAGGATTTATAAGGAAGCTGAGCCTGGATATAACAGGCTCCATGGAATCTATGGCCCTCTAATCCAAGCGAAGGACCTGTAGTTGTGTCATTAGTCTGCTTAAGAGCTCATTCCATTCAGTGGTAGTCACTTCATAATTGATGGAGTTTTCATCTTTAAAAGTGACATGGTGAACATGGGTAATGAGAGGCCCATTAGTTTGGTAAAACGTACAGGTTTGTAGGTTATTTGGCTTGGTATAGGTATAAATTGTCCCTAGTGTGTGTAGGATAGTGTTAATGTGTGGGGATCGCTGGTTGGTGCGGACTCGGTGGGCTGAAGGTTTGTTTCCGCACTGTATCTCTAAACTAAAAAAAACTGCTGGTACTCAGCACATCAAGCATCGTAGATGCAGCGACAAGCTGGAAGGTGATGTGGAAACAAGAGGCTGTGGATCTGATATGGAAGGAAGGTGATGTGGAACCAGATGAGGCAGGGATGATGGGCAGAGTGAACCAGTTGTGGGAGGGGATGGAAGACCCAGTTGGTGTAGTGTGTGAAAGATTTGGAACTTTTGCCTGAAAACAAATGGCAGGAAGTTAATATGAAGGGAATAGATTGTGCTCTAGTTATCAGCTACATTAATTAGTCAGTGGCCAATGGTCACAAATTTACATTGAGCACTTGCCAGAGGATATTTTGCTCCCTTTCCCATATGTTTAGCTTGATTCTTGTTTCGATAAGCGGATTATGCAGATGTACAGTATTTACTGTGGCTGTAGCAGTCGCGTTGAGTAATGTTTTCAACACAATATTGTTCTATTAATTTTCTGTTGTTTGGCAGCTCACTGTGGTATCATTTATATCGGGGAAAATTGCTACTTCTGAATTGAATGCTTAATCACAGGACATATTTGAACAGCTGTGGGTGTAATGAAAGCTTAAAACTGAAATTGGCCAGCACATAATATTTCCAATTTTACTGCATTGGAAAAACACTGAACAATATGTGCACTTGTAAAGTTTATCTGCCCATAATTTAATTTAAATGTTAATTAACAGTATGTGATGGAAAGCACAACCTACAGCTAGATATATAGGCAGATCTGTACATTTGGCAAATGTAATCATTTTGGTTACCAATGCTTAATTTTTAAACTACTTATTTTTAAACTGATTTCTTGTTTCGAAGTGTATTTTGCACTGCTATATCAATCGAGAATCTATAATGGGTTTTCAAGGTAGCGTGGGCTCAAAGGAGAAGTGAGGGCGAATTGTTCTTGCCAGCATAGATGTTGGAGTTTGCTTTCTTTAATTCAACCTGTAATAATTGTCTACATTTGTGTGTTTTGTATTTGATTACTTTTCCCAGTAAATCATCTCAGCTCTGGACTTATGGTAGGTTTCAGACATGCTGATCGCCAGTGTCGGTGGTGTTGGTCTGCATGTACCTTTAGTTTTGTTTATTATTGTCACGTGTTGAGGTACAGTGAAAAGATTTTTTATTGTGTGCTATCCTGTCAACAAAAAGACTAAACATTATTACAATCAAGCCGCCAGAGTGTACGGATTAATAACGATTTAAAAAAGTGTTGCAATTGTAATGTTTGATAGCTGAACCCTTTCTGGGCCCAGCATGCAAGGCAACGCCTGGTTTTGCCGCCGTCTAAGCGAAGATTTCTATCAACCTGGACCAATGCATGGTTCCCAAATCCCATATCCCCACATCCTCAGTCCTCCAGCTGTAACATGCACATACTGAGCTCCAGCCCAGCACTTCCCCGTTTTCATTTTGCCTTCCAACATCGCGGCATGGTGGCACAACGGTAGAGTTGCTGCCTCACAGCGCCAGAGACCCGGGTTCGATCCTCACTACGGGTGCTGTCTGTACGGTGTTTGAACGTTCTCCCCTTGACCTGTGTTGGTTCTCTCCGGTAGCTCCGGATTCCTCCCACACTTCAAAGACGTACAGATTTGTAGGCTAATTGGCTTGGTATAGAAAGTAAATTGCCTCTAGTGTGTGTAGGATAGTGTTAGTGTGTGGGGATCATGGTCGGCACTGACTTGGTGGGCTGAAGGGCCTGTTTACCTGCTGTGTCTCTAAACTAGACTAAAACTAAATCTCAAATCTCACCTTTAGTATTTACCTTTTGATGTTGTAATGTTGGGTAATGTTGTAAAAGCTGCCACTGGGTATGAGTGGAGGTAGCTTGGGAAGTTGCGGGAGGGAGTGACAGGTAGTTGAGCGCAGTGGAAGAGGAAGAAACAGGGAAGCAACTTCAACTTGGCTTTATAATGGTTCGTTATTTTTTCTTGCCTTTCACTGACATTAAACCTCTGCTCATGTTCTATCAGATCAAGAACCTTTTCTGAAATCAAAATAGAAAGTGTTGGAATTTTTCAGCAGCTCAAGCCGAATCTGTGGAGAGAAAGAGCAGGACTGAATTAACCCAGTGTTAACCCAGGGTGTTTCCAGCATTCTCTGTTTTTACTTCAGATTTCCAGCACACGCAGTCTTTTTTGATTTTTCAGAATCTTTACACTCTCCTCCATATGAGTCTGATTAATTATACATACCAATGTAATGGATTGAAATGGCAACTTTTTATGACATCTCATTATTTCAGTTCTGAGTCCCCCTGAAGTTGGCTACAAATTCAGTATTTAATTTCCAGAAGCTGTGGCATGTTTAATTTAATTTTGGGAATGATTCTGCTTTGCCATTATAATCGGCCTGTTTGCAGACTCCGGCCGCACGTTTGATGTTCCCACCTGAAGATTAGCGACCGGTGCCTGGTTGGGCTTTGTCGACTTGCATCGGTTTGCTGCAGGCCAAGACATGAATAATTCATGCAGTTTTCAGAGTTTCCCACAAATCAACCAGATCGAGTTCTGTCCATAAATCTCACTTTCATCTTCTCAGTTCATTTAAACTTGAGCTGGCCGTTAAAATAAAACACCCATTGGCGAGGGTTTGTTTCCAGCACTATGGCGCAGCAGCTGAAGTGGCTGTTCTATGTACAAATCCTTCAATCTCTGATGTTTACTCTTTGTGCAATGTGCAGGAGTAGGTTAAAGGGAAGATTGTTAGAGGAAGAAGCAAGATGGTGGCACTGGGGCGCATCACTTTCTCCCTGGTAATAGCCACTCCACTAACTTCCACCCCCTGACTCCAGCTCTGCCTGCGAAGGTGGGGCCTGTCAGCTCCTCATCTGCTCCCACCTGATCACACGTCTGACAATGAACTCCCCACCCTACTGTTAGACATTGAACTGCTCAGTGTAGGAAGGAACTGCAGATGCTGGTTTAAACTGAAGATAGACAGAAAAATCTGGCGTAACAGCAGGACAGGCAGCATCTCCGGAGAGAAGGAATGTGTGACATTTTGGGTCAAGACCCTTCTTCAGGCTGCTCAGCACTACTTGGTTCTCTCCCTTGTTCTGCTCACTGATCCGGTTTAAATCATTCACCATTTTAATTGACGCTACGTGGCGCAGTCCTGCGTGTTAAGAAACATCTTTAATATGACCTCAGCAGGGAAATATTGTGCATTCCTGGCAACGTCACAGCAATACTAAGCACAAATACATTTTCAGTTCTGTTTATCCCTTGGGCATCACCCAAACTATCCATGTACCATTGATCGCTTGATAGATTGCTGGCCCAAAGAATCCTTTATTCTAGGTTCATTGCAAAGATGATGAGAATCATATTTCAACCTAATTAATCTGGGAACAGTGCAGAGAAGATTTTCAAAGATGTTGCCAGGACTTGAGGGCCTGAACTAGAGTGGGAGGTTGGGTAAGGCTTGGATTGTATTCCCTGGAGCGCAGGAGGATGAGAGGTAATCTTACGGAGGTGTATAAGATCATGAGTGGAATAGATAGGACGATACAAAGTATTTCACCCAGAGTAGGGGAATCAAGAACCAGAGGGCATAAGTTCAAAGAGAGAGGGGAAAAATGTAATGAGAATGTGAGGGGGCAACTTTTTCACAGAGGGTGGTGGGTATATGGAATGAGCTGCCGGAGGATGAAACGATAACAACATTTAAAAGATATTTGGACTGATGCATGACACACAGACGCGTCGCACAGACACATAAGCACCTTAGTCTGTTGAACTGTTTTGACTGTTTCACTGTTCTATTACAATCCATGTTCTCGGGATATCAATATCTAAATCCAAATTTTACTAGTTATTTATGTTATAACCGGTTAGAAGCTGCATACCAAATCTCGTTGCGCTTATGTGCAATGACAATAAAATATATTATTATTATTATTATTATTAACACATGAAAGGTTTAGGATATATGCCAAAAGCAAGCAGGTGGGATTAGTGTCAAAGGGCACCTTAGTCAGCATGGGCAAGTTGGGCTGTTTCCATGTTGTATGAACTGATGACGCGCATTGTCCAGGTAAAATCGCTTTACCAGAAGTTCTCCTCTGATAACATAAGGCAAAGGTAGGTTGCACACTAGTTAACAATAAGAGCATTTACACTGGACTGGACCGATAAGCCAATATCAACAACAGGTTAAATGTATTTGCTACAAATAGATAAATTAATCTACAGTGTGTTTGATTTGTTCTCTATGCAGGAAAAGTGCCAAAGTCTATTCAAAGATGCCAATAATAACTGAAACATATAATTATCATTAAATCAAAGGTACTAGATGATGTTGCAGAAATGCTGATCCTGAGGGAATAGACATTCCCTTCAGAGAATCAGATCAACTTTAATTAGAAACAATTTAGGGTAAACACTGTGACCAATATTTAATGTGTAGGAAGGAACTGCAGATGCTGGTTTAAACCGAGCCGACAGCGTCTCTGGAGAGAAGGGATGCATGACGTTTCGGGTCGAGACCCTTCTTCAGACTGAAAGTCATGGGAAAGGGAAACGAGAGATATAGACGATGCTGTAGAGAGATATAGAACAATGAATGAATGATGTGCAAAAAAGAACGATGATAAAGGAAATGCCATTGTTAGCTGTTGTTGGATGAAAACGAGAAGGGGGAAAGCATGGAATAATCTCCACCCAACTATAGTTACAACTAAATTTAAAGTAGCTCTTTCTTCCCAATAACCCTTTCTGGCTTAAGCCCTCCCTTCACCACCTCCAGTTTAAATTCCATTTGGAATATTTTGGGGGACCAAGAAACCAAGAACCAAGAACCAAGGGTGTGACTTGGGCGGAGGAGGGATGGAGAGAGAGGGAATGCCGGAGTTACACGAAGTTAGAGAAATCAATATTCATACCACGGCTGTAAGCTGTCCAAGCAAACTATGAGATGCTGTCCCTCCAATTTGCGTTTAGCCTCACTGTGACAATGGAGGAGAATAGGGATATTTAATCTATTGTATACAATAAGACCACCACTGTTCTATGCTGAACGTTAGAGCGGGTGGCCATTTTGGAGATCTCGCTGAGGAAGAAAAGCTTCCACTGTCTGCAGGTCTTGTCTTGCTGAGATAATGAGAGGCTCCACTCAATGACACATAGAACACATAGAAACATAGAAAACAGAAAAATAGGTGCAGGAGTAGGCCATTCGGCCTGATCACTCGATTCCTTTAGCCCTAAGAGCTAAATCTAACTCTTGACATCTGGATCTCTATTCAGTTCAACGATCTGAAGACCATGTCACATCAAAAAGTTTAAAAGTAAGGTTCAAGTTGTTCCCTGGCCCTAATATTGGCCAGGAGCATTAGTTTAGTTTAGAGGTGCAGCGTGGAAACAGGCCCTTCAGCCCATCGAATCCACACTGTCATCGATCGCCCGTTCAAATAGTTCTTTGTTATCTCACATTCTCATCCATTCACTACTATACTGGATTAGGGGATATTGGCTACCAAGAAAGAATGGACAAACTTTGATTGGTTTCTCTAGAACGCTGGAGGTAAGGGCTTGTCTACACTGCAGGCATTAGTTTATCTCGGCTTTATGTTCAGCGCAGACAATGTGGGCCAAGGAGTCTGTTCCGTGTCGTACTTTTCTATGTTCCATGTTTATATTTCTTTAAATAATTATTTTAACCATTGTGAATGTAAAATATGTTTTAGAGTTGCAACTTCTTCTTCTTGAGTATGGCGTGCACAGCTTAAAGTTGTAGGACAACTTGTTCTATTTGATCTTATTTGATTGTGCACGCCGGGTTGATTGCATTCGTTGAAAGGGCGGACCACATGAAGGTTGCAATCTTCCACCCCTGAGAGTTGCATGAACATGATTAGTGTTGGAAGGAACTGCAGATGCTGGTTTAAACCAATAGACACAAAATGCTGGAGTAACTCGGCAGCATCTCTGGAGAAAAGGAATGGGTGATGTTTCGGGTTGGTCTAAAGAAGAGTCTCAACCGGAAACATCACCCATTCCTTCTCTCTAGAGATGTTGCCTGTCCCGCTGAGTTACTCCAGCATTTTGTGTCTATCTATGGTTAGTTGGTTTGTTGGGTTCTATCTGCCGCTGCCCTTGGTATTAGCCCACTCTTGCCCAGGTGTGTGGGAGTAGGTGGGCTCCTGCCAGCTCTGCTCTTTACTCGTGTACTCACGGTGCTCCCACTGCAGGGCAGCGAGCTGTCACTTCCCCGTGACACTTCATACCAGCTGAGGCAAATGGAGCCTGATGTCCGCGCTGCCTCGGGGCCTCAGCGTTTGTGTTTCCAGCCACTGCACTGAAGCACGGACATCCAGTCGACTGTTCATACCTCCTGGCGAGTTAGCCCGCAAAACCCAGCTTGCTGATTCTGATCGTGCTTGCTTGATGGTTCGTTGAGCTCGAATCTTAAATGGAGTCTCTCTAATTGATCTATCCAACAAAGATGTTGAGTGTTCATGACTTGAGAAACATCCAAATTAACAGGGACATTGAATTCCTGTGGATCACTTGCCTCTGTGATGTGAGCCTCAGCCGTGAAAGTGTGGCACGGATGCGTTCTGAGAGCTCTTTTGTGCATTAGTATTTGTCCTGTGACAACTCTCTGCCACTTTACATTTTCCCTCTGCATGGCTTATTTGTTGAAATTATATTGAACAGTGTTGCTATTTCCTGACACCAGTGGGCAGGAAATCCTCTCAGCGTGCAATCCTTAGTGTTGTACCCTCACTCAGCTTAGACTTGATCAGATTAGACTCATTTAAAAAAATGCCTTTCCGGGTATTAATGGTACAGAGAGAAAAATATCATCGCTATAGTCTATTGAGGTTTTCCCCAGCATGAACAAAGCAACCGATAAAAGATAAACAGTGTTATTAAACCTACCGAGGATATTTTAATGCAGGCTGTTTACAGAGGTCCCCACATTATGGCAGATAGGGGAACAGAAATTTGCCCTTAAAGAGTTCATGCATTGGTATTGGGGGTGGCATATTGGCGCAGCTGGTAGATCAAACCCAGGTTCGATCCTGACCTCCGGTGCTGTTTGCGTGCGGTTTGCACATTCTCCCTGTAACTGCATGGGTTTCCTCCGGTTCCTCCGGTATACTCCCTCATCCCAAAGACTGCGGGTGTGAACGTGAATTGGCCTCTGTAAAATTGTTCTAACTGTGTAGGGAGTTGAAACTGCGATAACATAGAACTAAGCAGATGGTCATGGTGAAGTGAATGGGCTGAAGGGCCTGTTTCCATGCTATATCAATTCAATTCAACTACTCAAAGAATTGATACAGGGAATTACGTTTTGGTCTCTCGGAAAGTATGTGGAAAAGAAAAGTACATTTTTGTGAAAGTACAATTTATGTATGTAAAAAAAAAAGGGATTTTTTTTCAAATCCTAATTCTTGACACTTGCACAGATGACACAAGTTGACATTATGGAAAACTGGGATAGAGAAGGAAACCCCCCCCCCCCTGGGGTGAAATTATATTCAGGAAAGTATTTTTCTGCAAGCTAAATTCTGAGGACTGACTGCCTGTGCAATCTAGTTGTTAGGCAACCGAAAGATGTTATGTAAAGGCCTGAGCAGATCCGCAGACCTGCTGCGTTCGTTGTATAACAGCTTCAATAACACACCCAGTGAGAAACTTCTCCCCTCATTGCTGAGACACAAACAGTGCAAGGCTTTGAAGAAATGGTTTAACTCATGAAAGCAACAAAACTGCATCCATCTAGGATAGACACAAAATGCTGGTGTAATTCAGTGTGTCAAGGCCAGGCGGCATCTCTGGAGAGAAGGAATGGGTGACGTTTCGGGTCGAGACCTTTCTTCAGACTGTATTCATCTAGAGATCTCGAAGCACTCAGCGGGAAGTTCGACCCTCGACGTTCTGGTGGGATTTTTGATAACCTTGGAAATATTAATCTAGATTAATCTAATGGAAAGCAAAAATACTGCCGATACTAGAAATCTGAAATTAAAACAAAAATTGCTGGAAGTAAAAGAAACAAGTGTTGGAGTAACTCAGTGTGTCAGGCAGCACCTATGGAGGACATGGATAGTGATGTTAATGTTATGAGTATTTCCAGCATTTCCTTTTTAACTTAGAAATTGAATAATTTTATTTCTCAATTCTGAGACAAGGGTGAGCGTACAAACTCGGTACAGACGGCTGCCATAGTTAGGATCCAACCCAGGTCTCTGGCGCTGTATGGCTGCAACTCTATCCTGGTGCTACTGTGCCTGCGTTGCTCTGCCCTGTCAGTCAGGGACATCATCACTAGGTGTCCAAGCCTCAACATTATTCCGGCACCAGCTACCGGACCTCTACAACATCCCACAGTTTGCTGCTCGCTGCTGTAGACAGGAGCCGTACTCGAGGAAGGAAGACAATCGGCTTTGTCCTTGCCCCATGGTTGTTGGCACGGCAACTGTGGGGATTTGTCACCCGTACTGACTTTCACTAAGTGCAAGCTTTATAAAATTATATAAAAAGCTTTATAACATTAAAGAGTGTTTCCTGAATATAATTTCACCCCAGGGGGGGTTTCCTTCCAAATAAACAATCTCTATCCCAGTCTTCCATAATGTGAACTTGTGTCATGGAGACCTTCTACCTGCTGACTGGTTCTAACCCCGAATTCCCTCTTGGACAATGGAGTCTTTGTGGGTTATGTACCAGCCTGTCCACATCCCCTGGGTGAACCCTACACCTTCCTCTCATCATTGCAGCATCCATTGTTGAAGCAGCGGCACCCTCCTTTAGTTCAGTTCAGAGATACAGCATGGAAACAGGCTCTTTGGCCTATAGAGTCCTAGCCTGCCCAACCTCTCCCTATAGCTCCGGTCCTTAAAGCCCTGTCACACGATACAAGTTCATTCCAAGAGCTCCCCCGAGTTTGCTCTGATTCGAACTCGGAGATTTACGGTAATGGCCACTCGTCGGTACTCGGGGCTCTCGTGGACATTTTTCAACATGTTGAAAAATCTTCACGAGTCTTCCCGTGCTTACCTGCCGTTAGCGGTACGAGCCGCTAAGAGACGCCCCCAAGCTCCGATGTACCCGCTACGTTCATTCTCCGTGCTTACCACGAGTTTGGTTTTTTTTAAAACTCGGGAGAGCTCTTGGAATGAACTCGTACCGTGGGACAGGGCTATTAGTCTTGGCAACTCATAAATATTCTCTTCACTCTTTTCAGGTCCTGAATATCTTGGTCAGAAGAAGCCAGAAGATTCTTCCTTTGTTGTGAATAATTTTGATGTAATGTTTAGATTGCGATTCCCTAAACAGTTAAGACAAGTGGATGATGCATTCTGAGTTAGAGGCTGCCGTGAGGGGAATAGCAAGGTCTTGCAAATGGTCAATATCTATACTGAAAGGATTTGGCAAGAGACTTACAAGATGTATCTCTAGAGCCCATGCAGTATTTCCACTTTGCATGTTGGAAAAATAATTGAAAGCTCTTCACCCAGTGCAGACAGATTTTGATGTCCTCTTTCAGAGATAGCATAACTTATTAAAAATGAAATATTCTTGTTGGATTAAGTGTTTTCATGGATGGTCTGGTCCCTTGGTTTATCAGCCTGCAACCTCCAGTAATTCACAAGCTAAACAGGTTGGATTTCTTTGCTGCAGAGACTAGCACTGTGCAGCGCTACTTTCCAGGAAACATCACGTACTTTCAGTGCACTTTCCAGATGAATTCCCAGCCTGTACAGATGCATTCTGTTGTTTACTCAATGTTAAACTATCTACTTTACTGTTTATGCATTTTTACTCATGGCTGTGCACACCGCAGCCTCCTTTGTGAACTTTGTGTATGCACTCGACTAATGGCACAATAGTTGCTTGGAAAATGTTCGACCATCATTATTTCAATAGACAATAGGTGCAGGAGTAGGCCATTCGGCCCTTCGAGCCAGCACCGCCATTCAATGTGATCATGGCTGATCATCCCCAATCAGTACCCCGTTCCTGCCTTCTCCCCATATCCCATGACTCTGCTATTTTTAAGAGCCCTATCTAGCTCTCTCTTGAAATCATGCAGAGAACCTGCCTCCACCGTCCTCTGAGGCAGAGAATTCCACAGACACAGACATTTCAGGTTTGTCATTTATACTTATTCTTTTTTCTTTGAGCCAAATAAAGTTTCACTGCGAGAGTCCATGCTGCACACCACCTCAGTGTTGTTCACATACTAAATTATTCTGCATTCTGGAGTCCTCCCATCATTTGATTAAAATGGAAAGTCAAACCTTCTGTCTCTCACTGAGATTAATTTCCTCACCTTCTTCTCTTGTAAGAGGCCCTTAAATGTACGATGCAATGTTGATCCATCACTTATAGCAAGATGAGTAGTAACTTGATGCACTACTCGAGACCAATTGTCTGTATTGTGGTTTAATTAAGTTTGTGTGAACTGATTTTCATAAAATATATCTCACAAAAAAATGTACCCTGCAGAACAAGAAGCCTGGTGAAAATACATGGTCCAATTCATCTCATGCAGAGAAATAGATGCATTAAATCCAGTTCACCGTTAAGCAGGCACTGGAGCGTATGAAACATACCCAAGGGAACGGTAGCAGGCACACAGGACCAGGCAGTGCTTTAGTGACGTTCTTTGATCTTGCATCTATTTCCTTTCTCAATCCATTAACAATTCAAAGGCTAATAGACTGTTGGCCTTTATCTTAAGGGGGTGGATTGTGAAGTGGGGAATGTGATACACAGCTGGCTGGGCTACTCCAGCTGGAAGCAAATTGCAATCGCCCGTTCAATCAATAAGGAAGTACTTCCTCACACAAAAGGTGCTAAAAACCTCTCCGAAAGCCCTTTGAATTGAAACTTTCAAGACTGAGATTGTACGGTCAGGTTATTGGAGGATAAGTGCCTCGGTTGGGTAAACTGAATACAGATCAGCCGTGACCCAACCAAACAGTTTGACTGATGAAATGACATTGCTGCTTTCATGTTCAATAAAGAGAAGGTATTTTCTGTAATACTTGGTGTTCCAGTTCTGATCCAGCATAACTAGATAAATCTTATAACTGTACTGTGTTCATGTTGAGCTGAGTGGTTCTTAGAAGAGAAACGTAAGGTATACATTTGACCTTTCCCCGAAGACTATCCAACAGTCCACTAATTCAATGAAGATCTCCATCATCCCAGACAGCCTAGATCCACTACAACTTGGTACCGTTACACCAAGTCCATGGCAGCCACTATCTCCCTAGCCTTACACTCCTTGCTGGAACATGTGGATAACAAGGACACCTATGTCAAACTCCTATGTATTTATTATATCGCTGCCTCCTACTCCATAATTCCAACCAAACTCATCTCCAAACTCCTGGACCCAGGACTCTCCCTGCAACTGGATCCTTGACATCCTGACCCATAGACCACAATCAGTAAGGATAGTGCATAAGTTGTATTGTTAGGGGCTGAGAATCTATCCTCGTGGGACATTGGCGTTGAGAACTATCGTAGATTCTCAGCCTCTAACAATACGATCTATGCACTCGTGACTTTGCAGTTAAATTCTGCTCTAATTCCATTGGCAAATTTGCAGATGACACCACTATAGTGGGCAACTTCTCAAACAATGACAAGATAACGAGATCAATGACAAGATCAAGACAGCATCTCCCTAAATGTCAGCAAGATGAAGGAGCTATTGACTTCAGGCAGTGAAGTGGAATGTACACCCCAATCAGCAGCAATAGTGTCAAACTTGCCCTGGACCAACCGCACATAATCTATGGCCAAGAAAGCACATCAACGCCTCTACATCCTCAGAAGACTAAGGAAGTTCAGCATGTCTCCAATGACTCTTACCAACTTCTACATATGCATCGTAGGAAGCATCCCATGTTGGTTTGTTGCTAAAGCAAGCATCACAGCTTGGTTTGGCAACAGCCCTGCCTGAGACCGTAAGAAATCAGACAGAATTGTGGACGCAGGCCAGTCCATCTCCCCTGCATCTACATTTCACACTGCTGTGGGAAAACAGCCAAAATAACAGCCAAAACAGACCATGTTCACCCTGGCCATTCCCTTTTCACCGATCTCCGGTCAGGCAAAAGATACAAAAGCTTGAAAGCACATACCGCCACATTCAGGAACAGATTTTTCCCTGCTGTTATTGGACTAATGAATGATTCTCCCTTAAGACATCGTAGTGAGCTTCCAACCTAGCCATTACACTTTTCCCCTGTAACTGTAATGCTATGATACCGTATACACCATATTCAGCACTGTGACATTATTTTCTCCTTGCTCTCTTTGTTGTGCTTGTGTGCGGCTCCATTGTTCTTGTGTACAGCCTGATTTGACTGGATAGCTCACAAACAGCTTTGCACTGTATCTCGATACTTGTCACAATGATAAACCAATACCAATAGATCACCCCAGTCACTGAAAATCAAGATGTCGGGTTAGATATGTTCAGCTCCATGGGTGTAATTTATTTGTAGCGTAATGTTTACCACGGAATGAAAAGGATTCTCAAAGATAAATATTTATTAAAATGCAATTTGCTCCCCAGGCAAAGAGCTAAGATCAAACCCGATCCAAAGGAAGAGGGGATGTTTTGATGACCACTGCCGCAGTGTCTGGGCAGTTAAACAGGGTGCGCTGTAGATACAAGGAACTGCAGATGCTGGTTTACAAAAAGAGGCTCAAAGTGCTAGAGTAACACAGCAGGTCTGGCAGCATCCATAGGGTGGCACAGCGGTAGAGTTGCTGCCTTACAGCACCAGAGACCTGGGTTTGATCATGACTACGGGTGCTGTCTGTACGGAGTTTGTACCTTTTCCCTGCGACCTGCGTGGATTTTCTCCAGGTGCTTCGGTTTCCTCCCATACTCCAAGGAAGTACAGGTTTGTAGGCTAATTGACTTGGTAAAATAGTAAATTGTCCCTAGTGTGTGTAGGATAGTGCTAGTGCGCAGTGATTGCTGGTCGGCGCGGACTCAGTGGGCTGAAGAGCCTGTTTCCGCTCTGTATCTCAAAACTAATCTCTCTGGAGGACGTGGATATGTGATGTTTTGGGTCAGGACTAGGGTTGCCAACAGTCCCGTATTAGCCGGGACATCCCGTATATCGGGCTAAATTGGTCCGTATTTGACTGCTACTACTAGGGTCGAGGGGACTGTCGAAGTGTCGCATCCAGCCCCGCCA
Source organism: Amblyraja radiata (assembly GCF_010909765.2). Classification (NCBI taxonomy): domain Eukaryota; kingdom Metazoa; phylum Chordata; class Chondrichthyes; order Rajiformes; family Rajidae; genus Amblyraja; species Amblyraja radiata. The sequence continues at coordinate 15,696,627 of NC_045989.1, read as the reverse complement.
CACCCGTCCCGACGAAGTGCAGCCCATGGAGTGCAGCAGCAGCAGCGCCTCGTCCGTGGCCCCGTCGGTCGGCAGCCCGGCCAGCTGTCGAACCTTCGGACCTTCGCTTACCACCGACACCACCACCCCTCCTTCTCATGGCCGATCATCGGTTCATGAGTTGGATGGGATGCCGGACCAAAACTCCTCAACTGGCCCTGCCGGCTGAGCTTTGTGTGCAGTCCAGCACCCGGGCCAACTCATCATTCACCCAGCCACGGCCGAGTCGGTCAACGAATTGCCGTCGGGAATTAGTCCCTTATTTTGACCTTTTGTCCCTTATTTAGGAGTGAGAAAGTTGGCAACCTTAGTCAGGACCCTTCTTCAGACTTATTGTAGTAGGGGGGAGAAAGCTGGAAGGAAGATGGGGGCGGGGCAAAGTCTGGCAAGTGATAGGTGGATACTGGTGAGAGGGTTTAGAAAGGCAGATAGGTGGACGAAAGCCAGAGATGGGAAGAAGACACAAAGGCTGTAAGATAAGGAGGTCAGGAGAGAAGGTACAAAATGTGAAGCAAGAGTTAGGGATATAGATAGAAGGAGATGGGGGGGGGGGGGGGGGGGGGGTGGAGAGGAAAGGCTTTGATACAATGGGAAGATGAATGGTGAATTAAATCCCTAACAGTGGCATTAAGGACCATGGCTGGACTCTGAATCTGAACATTTTTGCAACCATGGAGGAGATTTAGCAGAATTCTGTGATGCCAAATCATTTTTTCATGAGCACAATCACCTCACTCTCTACAATTCTAACAATAACATCAATATCTGAAAATATCAATTTCCTTGTAACTCTGTTGTGTAATCTGGTCAAAAACAAAACCCATGTTATTTGTTTAAATCTCCCAGAAATGATTAGTTGTCAACAAGCTGTTAGCATGAGCGAGTAGCCTGTACCTGTGATTTATTGTTTGATTCTCTCTTTCCCCCACGGACAATTTAATCTCCTTTTCGCTACAACTCTTGATTTTCATTACAGGACAGATGTTCACATTGAGCCATGATTCATTAGTTTATAACATGATATCATGCTCCAGTCAAAGATTTTTCTCACAGTTAGCTTTCTCCCTACGGGTTGTCGGATGGGTTGGGAATTAATTCTCCTCCCCATTGCTGTCTGCGTTATAATAGATCACCCCCTCAGAAAGATTGCTGTGTGGTGGCTCGTGGGCTTTTTGAGAAAGTTTTATGTCAGGACTAAAGGATCAGAACACTTTGTTGTCAATAAAAGAGAGAGTCTCCCTGATCACCAGTTCTGAAACTAAAGTGATTGGAAAAATCTGATGAGATTAGAGGGCTGTGTTGTGGCAAAAGATGGCCGTGGAGGCCAAATCACTGGGTAGTTTTAAAGCAGAGATTTACCAATTCTTGACTAGTACGGGTGTCATAGGTTCTGGGGAGAAGGCAGGAGAATGAGGTTGCAAGGGAAAGAAAGATCAGCCATGATTGAATGGCAGAGTAGACTCAATGAGCTGAATGGTCTAATTCTGCTCCTATGATTTATGAACATGAACTTATGACAAATAACAGCAAGATATATAGCTTGCAAGTTCTGCAAACCTCAGTGACAGGATGAACGTATTTAGATAAAACCAGTCGAGGAAAGAGGCCATTCCTAATTTTAGCTTAGTTTAGAGACACAACACTTTGGCCCACCGAGTCCACACCGACCAGCGATCCCTGCACATTAACACTAATCTTCACACATTAGAGACAATTTACAATTATACCAAAGCCAATTAACCCACATACCTGTACATCTTTAGAATGTGGAATAATATCTTTTGGGATTGTCTTTTATGCTACCCGCCAGAGCTATCTCCTGGCCCCTTTTTGCCCTTCTGATCTGCTTTTTTAGTTTGCTCCTTAGTTCCCGAAACTCCTCTGGGGATGCACTTGATCCCAGCTGCCTACACCTGTCCCATACATCCTTGTTTTTGACTAACGTCTCAATTTCCCTCGTCAGCCAAGCTTCCTTACGTTCACCTGCTTTGCCTTTCACTCTAATGGGGACGTACACTTCCTGATCTCTCTTCAGCACACTTTTAAAAACATCCCACTTGACCGATGTTCCTTTCCCCTCAAATAACCTGCTCCAGTCAACTTGAGCGAGACCTTCTCCCATACCCCCAAAGTTGGCCTTACCCCAGTTGATCATTTTAACACGTGGACCCTCTCCGTCCCAATCCATAACTATCTTAAACTAAATCGAACTGTGGTCACTTGCCCCAAAATGCTCCTCCACACACACTTCATTCACTTGCCCTTCCCAATTTCCCAATACCAGATCCAGCGTTGCCCTCTCATGTGTGGCGGCCTCCACATACTGTACAATATTATTCAAACAGACACTAATGTAAAGGAATCAATACATTCACAGATAATATGGTCGAGATGATTCCCAGATCACAATGAACTAAAAACAGAAAATGCTAGAAACACTCAACAGGTCCGGCAGCATCTGTGGAAAGAGAAGCAAAGTTAACATTTCATGTTGATGAACCTTTGTCAGAACCTTTGACCTGAAATGTTAACTCTTCATCCAGACGGACAAAGACACACAGCATCTTTTCCATATGCAATCAGCCTGCAATTTGCAGTTTGATTTTCAGCAAGGCGTCAGCAGTCATTGTCTTTGCCCTGAGATTCACAGCTGTATGTGGCTCTGAGCGTGTGTGACATGAAATGTGTGATCCTGAGATGCAACCAAGAATGAATTGATGGGGAATACAAGTTTCTCTCGCTGCAAAACTTTTGAAAATGCTGAGGCTTGTTGAACGAAGTGTCACTGAATGTTTTACCACAAAGTCAGTGTCAAACTGCTGAACACACTTTCTGACTTGGGAAAAAAAAAATTTTTTAAAGCATGCAACACGCACTCACGATAAAAAATGAACAAACTTCAAATAGTAAAGAATATTTTTAATTAACAATTTTTATGTTTATAACAGCTCTCTACCTCAATCCTCCCACCAGTCTTTATTTCCATTGTTGAAAAGTGATTTAAAAGATAATTACATCACATCGAGCTGTAAAATGTTACCTTTAAGCATTGGAGTTTAAATTTTTCAAGTGCAATAAATTCTGCAATGGTAAGTAACCATTGCAAGTCCACAGCGGTGAAAGGAAAGTACAGGTTAAATGCATCTGCCTTTTTACAAATGTAGATTTTATGCATCTTCCTTGCAGAGGTTTTTACAAATAAGTTTTTCAGCATTAGATAATGTCTAGATCATTTCAGGACCTACAGATTATCTTGTACGCTGTAAGTAAAAGCCATTTTATCTTCTTTGCCTTGTAATGGTTTGATTTGATTTAATCCTCGGCAACATCTGTGTCACAGAGTCGTGCAGCACAGAAACAGGCCCTTCGGCCCATCAAGTCCACTCTGGCCACCAGCCCACCAATTTTTCACTTGTCCTATTTTCTTCTCCCCACACTTGACTGGGAGCCGCACTGCGTCCAGCGGTGGAGTGGAGTGAGATACTTACTGGTGTGAGACTGAACATTGGTGCTTCTCTCCAGAGCCCTCTGCCAAACTAAGGGGTTGGACAGGCTAGATGCAGGAAGATTGTTCTCGATGATGGGGAAGTCCAGAACAAGGGGTCACAGTTTAAGGATAAGGGGGAAATCTTTTAGGACCGAGATGAGAAAAACATTTTTCACACAGAGAGTGGTGAATCTCTGGAATTCTCTGCCACAGAAGGTAGTTGAGGCCAGTTCATTGGCTATATTTGAGAGGGAGTTAGATGTGGCCCTTGTGGCTAAAGGGATCAGGGGGTATGGAGAGAAGGCAGGTACAGGATACTGAGTTGGATGATCAGCCATGATCATATTGAATGGCGGTGCAGGCTCGAAGGGCCGAATGGCCTACTCCTGCACCTATTTTCTATGTTTCTAAACCAGGCTGGGTGGAGTAGGTGGAAGCTATCTGAGTCTGATGAAGGGGTCTCGACCTGAAATGTCGGCTGCTCCTTGTCTCCAGAGATGCTGCCTGACCCGCTGAGTTACTCCAGCATTTTGTGTCTATCTTAGGGGGAAAGCTATCTTTGCTTGCTCTGGGTGCAACAGCCAGAATTGTGAATTTGCTGCATAGATTAGGCCAAGAGATCTCTTCAAAGAATGTTGCAGTGCAGCTGTAGGGAGATGATTTATGCTGAAAAGCCCCAGGATTGTTTGTTGCAGGATTGCGGAGCTGAGATCTGTAAATATGCAGCAGACAGGTAATGGAGACAATTGTGTCGTCTGAATTCACTGCACTGACAATCACTGGCTACAAGGGAGTTATATTGCATTGGAAGGAATGGGCTCTATTTACTTTGGTTAAGAAATTTGAAACAGACAAGCTATTTTAGTCTAATAAAAATAAACTGCAGATACTGATTTGTACCAAAGATAGACACAAATGCTGGAGTAACTCAGTGTGTCAGGCAGCAGAAAATAAATAGGTTGATGTTTTGGGTCAGCACCATTCTGAGGAAGGGACTGAAGAAAACCCAAAATGTCACGTATCCATGTTCTCCAGAGATGCTGCCTGACACACTGAGTTATTCCAGCACTCTGTGAAACGTTACCTATCCATGTTCTCCAGAGATGCTGCCTGATACACTGAGTTATTCCAGCACTCTGTGAAACGTTACCTATCCATGTTCTCCAGAGATGCTGCCTGATACACTGAGTTATTCCAGCACTCTGTGAAACGTTACCTATCCATGTTGTCCAGAGATGCTGCGTGACCCGTATTACTCCAGCACTTTGTGTATTTCTTTGGTATAAATCAGCATCTGCAGTTCCCTTTTATTACATTTTGTCTCTCCACTGCGAAATCTCCTCAAGGTTCTTTGAAGAAGCTACTTTAATATGTTTGTTTCTTCCCTCTCCAACCATCCATGAGGCATTTGTGCAATAGTCATCATCTTACAAACCCCGTGAGGATGTAACCCAGAGCAGTAGGAACCAAAGATGTAACCAAGTATGTAACCATGTATGTAAGTCAGTATGTAACCAAGTGTAGCAGGAACCAACAGAGCATCCAGTGTTGTACCATCTCATTACTACTGCTTTAAGTGGGCGAACAGATGTGTCAACTGCCAGACTGGGACCTCTGCTTCCTTCCATACGATGAGCATTAGCTGCCTGCAGTTCTCACGAGTTACGCAAGTAAGTGAGAACGCGGGAGATGTACAAGGTGTTTCAATTGATAGGAGTTGCATTTATCACCATTTAGCAAGTACAGAATGAAAGTGATTACGCAGGGATTACCATCATCTAATGTGCCTGCAGAGCCGCAGTGAGTCATTGTTTCATTGTTCTGCTTGATATCTCTGGTGTATTTGACAAATAACCGTTCATGAATCTTGAATTGTCTCAGCATTTATGGATAGTGCTGCTGCTTTCATTTTGCTGCACCTGCTTTGGTGGCCATCACTGCGATCCATCCGCCCAGCAGCTGTGGGAGTGGCTGTGCTTGTTGTCGCAGGGAAGGCTGGCAAGATGTCCTCTCCCATTGTCAACTCAACAGGACATCATGCAGACTCCCGCTGTGAACTTGGACAGAGTGAAGCCTCCTGCTTCCCCAGCTTAAGCCTTGTCTACTGGTCCTGAATCACAGGGGGGCAACTTTAACCAGCCCGAGAAGCAAAAACCTGCAGTCGCTGAAAATCTGAAATAAAACCATCTACCAGCTGTGCAGAGAGAACAGTCAACATTTAAAGTCAATGCCCTCTCATCACAAATTTGATCTGCACCTTTTCTGCCACTGCTTTCTCTTGCCATGGAAGGAAAGAGTGAGTCATTAAGGCAGGGTGCCGCAGCATTTCACGGCTGGGTCCGTCAGAATTATATTGAGTATAATAGTCAGGAAGGCATGTTGCAGCTTTATAGGACTTTGGTTTGGTTGATGTGTAGAAGTTGTTAGTTTTGCTTTCAGAGAAACATTGTGGAAATAGTCCTTTTGACCTACCGAGCCAGTGCCGGCCAACGATCACCGTACACTAGTCCCCCTTTTTTTTTCTTTTTTTTTTTTTTAATTATATTTATTAGAAGTACGGTAAATTACAATAATACACAGCACATATATCTCAATACATTTTTTGTACCGCGTCATTTTTTTGAGCTTTAAGAAAAAGATAGAAGTAAGGAAAGTAAAGAAGGTGCGCAAGAGCCGTGAAGTGCAAGAGAGTGTTGGGAAAAGAAAGCCCCTTAGAAAAGAAGTTAGAGAAGGAAGTAAAGTAAGAAAGTAGACCCTAGAAAAGAAAGAAAAAGAAAGTAGGAACAATCGCTCTATTATAACATTAAACTCCGCAGAAAGGGGACTACCAACCAAGTCTGTTTTTGTTGTTTTACCTCCCATTGCCAGGTCCTGATACCATTTATTTATTTATTTATTTTTAAAATTACTATTGCACCTCATGCTTGTAATAGGTCCAGAAACGTAGACCACGTCTTTTGGAATTGGTTTGCTTTACCTGCTAAGAGGAATCTCATCTCTTCCAGATGTAATGTTTCAAACATATTTGATATCCACATTTTTATTGTTGGTGTGGGCGCGTTTTTCCAGAATTTAAGTATGAGCTTTTTCCCCATTATTAGCCCTCCGTACACTAGTTCCATCTGACACACCAGGGACATTATACAGAAGCCAATTAACCTACACACCTGCATGTTTGGAATGTGGGAAGAAACTGGAGCACCCAGAGAAAACCCACACAGTCACAGGGAGAATGCAAACTCCATACAGACAGCACCCAAGGACAGGATGGAACCCGGGTCTCTGACACCATAAGACAGCAGCTCCACCGCTACGCCACTGTCTGCCATATTGTGTGCAGTTCTGGAAGGTTAAGGAGGCTTTGGAGAGGGTGCAGAAGAAGCTAACCAGAATGCTGTTTGGATTAGAGTGTCTTAGCTATAAAGAATGGTTGGACAAACCCTTTTTTTTCTCTGGAGCATCGGAGGCTGAGTGGAGACTTGGTAGAACAATATAAAATTATGAAAGACATGGATAGGATGGACAGTCAGGGCCATTTTCCCAGGATGAAAATGTGAAAGACTAGAGTGGCTTCAAAGTGCGAGGGCCAAGATATGCGGTGTAAGTATTTCATGCAGAGTGCGGTGGGTGCCTGGAATGTGTGGCTGGAGGTGGTGGTGGGAGCAGGGACGACAGTGGCGTTTAAGAGTATTTTGGATAGGCGCCTGGATAAGCTGGGAACGGAGGGATATTGATCAGATGCAGGCAGAGGAGATTACTTTAACCTGGCATCATGTTAGGCACGGACATTGTGGGCCGAAGGGCCTGATCCTATACTGTACTGTCTGTATTAACTGCATAGGATCCGAGGAATCTCGGCAGCTTGCTGAGCTGGCATTGATATAGGAAGCATATATAGGATCCTCCAACTGGTCATTGGAGTAGAGATGGCCAGTGAGACTGTCAGTGCTCATGTCCACCATTATAGGCGGTTTCTGTGGAAATTCAACACATCATGAATCACTCAGAGTTCTCCAGATAACGAAGTGCTGTGCAGTGGGGGAGTGCTCCCCGACTTGATAAGTAATATTTACTTCTTAAGATCATGGTAGAAGTGATCACCAACTCCTTAGACTCCTACTGTCCATACATGGATAGGTCAGGTTTGGAGGGATATGGACCAAACGCAGGCAGGTGGGACTAGTGTAGCTGGGACATGTTGGACGGTATGGGCAAGTTGGGCCGAAGGGCCTGTTTCCACGCTCTATGACTCTACGACTATGGGTGTCCCCTCCCTGTGTGCCGATCCCGTCCACCCACCGGTTGCAGTTGATGGGTTCCGCCACCAGGTGGTAGCATTTAATAAAAAGGGATCCAGTGCAGGTGGAATATTTTTCAACGGTGGGGGACATTTTTTTGTTTATTAGCCTCTGTCAGTTATGTTTGCTTTTTATCTCAGTGGATTTCACCTGAATTTTAAACATCTAAGTGAAAGAGTAGACTGAGGTAGTTAAGATAATGGTTCTGCACCATTAAATTTCCCTCGTGGGGAATTTACACAGCCCTAAGCCTCTGCATGGCAACATAATTCTCTGTAATAAATTATTCACACTGATATTTCAAGCCCCTGCACATTGCACGATAACCCCGACTGATAATAAAATTCAATGAGGCTTGCTGGCAGAACAAGAGGCCATAAACCCTTGGCACACAGAAAGCTTTCATCAACCACATTTGCCTGGTACATCACCAATGTACATTCCAATCAGCTGTTCCATGTCACAGTGGGCAGGGAAGTGTCACAGCAGCCAGCCCACCCACTCCCCATTCATGGCCATGAAACAGTGCTGTAAATCAGAACTCAGAGATGTGAAGAAGGGTCTCGACCCGAAACGTTGCCTATTTCCTTTGCTCCATAGATGCTGCCTCACCCGCTGAGTTTCTCCAGCACTTCTGTCTACCTTCAAAGATGTGAATGTGTCAGGTAGAGTTGGCAACTTTCTCACTCTCAAATAAGGGACAAAAGGTTAAAAAAAATGGCAAATTCCCGACGGCAATTCGTTGACCGACTTGTCCGTGGGTGGATGAATGATGAGTTGGCCCGGGTGCTGGACTGCACACAAAGCCCAGCCGGCGGGCCAGCTGAGAGGTTTTGGCCCGGGCGCCGGGGGCGCGTGACGTCGCGCGCAAAGTTCAACACCCCATCCAACTCATGAACCGATGATTGACCATGAGAAGGAGGGGTGGTGGTGGTGTCGGCGGTAAGCCAAGGTCTGAAGGTTGGACAGCTGGCGAGGCTGCCGACCAACGGGGCCACGGGCGAGGTGCTGCTGCTGCACTCCATGGGCTGCACTACATCGGGACGGGTGAGGCGGGACCGGACGTGGTGCTCCGCCCTGACAGTCCCCTTGACCCGGGTAGTAGCAGTCAATTACGGGACAAGGGCGGTCCTGTATGGGACAAACTAATTTAGCCCAATATACGGGATGTCCCGGCTAATACAGGACAGTTGGCAACCCTGGTGTGAGGGCCACCAACATCATTACACAGCCACCCCCCTCCGGGACTCCATGACTGAAGTAGTTGTGTTCCTCTAAAGGTAAGAGCTTTTGATCTAGAATAATATGTCCAAGGCCACAGCAGCCTTACAAAAAAGATAGCTGGAAAGAAAGAACTGCAGATGCTGGCTTATACCAAAGAAAGTGCTGGAGTAACTCAGCGGGCTAGGCAGCATCTCTAGAAAATAAGGATAGGTGACATATATTGAAAAGTGTGATTGGACTGAAATAGAGGAGTTGAAAATCCTATCAGTTTCATCAGATGTATTTTGGAATTTATCTGTAAAACCTTTTTGCTGCAGTCTTGTCCTGGTCTGATTGTGCTTTCAGTTCCCGTTCCCCCTCCCCACCCTCTCCCCCCCCCCCCCCCCCCCCCCCCCTCCCCCTCCCCCCACAACAATCGGTCTGAAGAGGGGTCGTGACCCAAAACATCAGCTATACATTTTATCCAAAGATGCTGTCTCTGACCTGCTAAGTTACTCCAGCATTTTGTGTCTATCTTTGGTATAAACCAGCATCTGCAATGCCTTGTTATTTTGCTGCAGTTTCTATTGTTCCCCTCCCCAGCTCCAGATCATTGCTCTCCATTGCAGCTCCATGAATGTGTTCAAGGTTGAGACCAGTAAAGGTTTGTCGGGTAATAAGATGCCGAGGGATGTGGCCGGGAGCCACACAAATGCAGGCGAGGTGCGGATCACCCACAACACCGCTGTACAGGTCCCGGGGTTATTGGCTCCATCTCCGCCTGGTGTTTCCATTGCAATTCAGCACAAAATCAAATCCACAGACGTTCTGCTGTCCACACTGAAGCTGGGAGCAGCACTGCATCGGGAGAGTGTCCAGTCTTTTCACAGAACGCTGTCCTTCCAAACACTGCCTGCATTTAGAAGAAGCCAGCGTGCAATGTGGCTTGGACAGTGGTTCTGTCTGGCTGGTTATATTTCTCAATAGGTTACTATCCAACCTCTCCCTGCACCTAATAACCTTTAATCCCGGCATTAATGTGGTTAACGTTCTACGCATCCTTTCCAAAGACTCCGCATCAATCCTGGAATGGGGGCGCCCAGATCTGCGTTCAATTCTCCAAATGTGGCCTATTTCGGTCAGTATTGCATTTGTATCATTGTGCTTGACTCAACCCGAGCTTGATTTTTAAATGGTCGCTGCTGGAGTATTTGTGCAGATGTCTGTGGATGTTCTGGTCTCAGTTCCAGTGGAGCTCAATTCTATTAAAGTGGCTGTGAGCTTCAAAACCTGTGACAAATTGGGGGCAGCATTTACACAGGGACAAAGTAAATGAAGGCAGCTCACACATATCTGTGTGTGGATTCAGACAGCATGGATGTTGATGTGACAGCTCCGGTCCCAGCTTGTCCAAACCCCGCAAATAGTCCTGAAGTAAATACAAGTAAATAGTCCTAAACAGCGCTGACAGGGTTGCTACTGAATTTCCGGGAGGAAAATGAAAAGGTGTTTGGCACGCTCGCCTTCGTTGGGAAGAGTATTGAGTACAAGTGTCTGGAAAACATGAAGCAGCTACACAAGTCATGGTGTGACCACACTTGGAGTGATGTGAGCTGTTTTGCACACCCAGCGATAGGAAGGATGTCAGTAAAGGGCCTGTCCCACTTTCCCGAGTCCTCTGCCGAGTTGAAGGACCTTAAAAAAAAAAATCAAGATTTTTGTGATCTACGAACTCTTCCTCCCGACTATCATTTTACTCATGGACCTTTTTGTCATGCTGGAAAAAACGTCCCGACTTACCTGATGCCCCGAGTATCTCCGGCTGGCATAGCGAGCCGCAACGATATATATACGGCCTCCTACCGACTCGCTACGGACATTCTCCAAGTTTGAATCAAGGGGAAAACTCGGGAGAATTCGTGAGTAACTCGGGAAAGTGGGACAGGCCCTGAAGTTGGAAAGGGCGCAGAAGAGACTTACCGGGATGTTACCTTAGCTTGCGGTCTTGAGATGGAGGGAGAGGTTGGGACTTCTTCATTTGAGTCAATTCATTGGAATTTGGAAGAATGAGAGGATATCTTATAGAAACATATACAATCCTTAAAGGATTGGACAGGCTAAATGCAGGAACATTTTTCCCTATTTTGGGGAAGTCCAGAACCAGAAGTCACAGTTTAAGAATAACAGGTAGGCCATTTAGGACTGAGATGAGGAAATTCTTTTTTCACCCAGAGAGTTGTGAATCTGTGGAATTCTCTGCCACAGAAGGCAGTGGAGGCCAATTCACTGGATGCTTTCCAGAGAGTTAGATTTAGCTCTTAGGGCTAATGGAATCAAGGGATATGGGGAGAAGGCAGGAACGGGGTACTGATTTTGGATGATCAGCCATGATCATTATTGAATGGCAGTGCTGGCTGGAAGGGCTGAATGGTCTCCTCCTGCACCTATTTTCTACGTTTCTATGTTTCTATGAAGCATAGCATAAGATTTGAGTGGTCGTATTGAGGTTTACATGATCATGAGGTTGCACTGATAAGCTGAACGTACATAGCCTTTTTCCCAACGGTAGAGGATTCTAAAACTAGAGGGCATAGGCCTTAGGGTGAGAGGGGAGAGATTTAAGCGGGACCTCAGAGGCAACTTTTCACTCAGAGGGGAGTACGTATCTGGAATGAGCTGCCAGAGGAAAGTTAGAAAGAGATAAAATTATGATTTCCAAAAGTTTCCCCCGCTGTGATATCTCTTTATTAGATTAACCAAATTGGTCTTTTATCCCCTTCTCCCACACACCCCTCTCCCAGCCTCAATAACACCGGTCAGGCTCTATGTCTCCAGCTGCTGTGATTGAGTGGTTAGGGTTAGGCTTGAATGGGAATGGTGAGACTGACTGGCAAATATTTAAACCACATCACATGTGGCATTGGAATCTGCTTTTGGCCCTGAACACTTTTCCTAAAGGATCTTAACGGAATTTTATCATCACAAACTTCATGCCAGAGTTTATCTGCAGCTTTAAAACAAAATTGAACTGAGGTTTTGAACTGCCCTGGTGTGATTTGAATTGCTATGGGTTTCTGATGAAGGAACTCTGACACTGCACGGCCAACCATTCTAAACTCAGCACCGAACGCTGCATGTTTCACGATTCCCCCAGCAACTGAGATTATCGTCATAGCTGTGGATGGATGAAGCAAAATCAATAAGGCTCTGCGAATACCTTCCAGCGCAGGAACAGGGCGGCACAGTGGTGCAGCGGGTGGTGCAGCGGGTGGTGCTGCTGCCTCACAGCTCCAGAGTCCCAGGTGTTCCATTCCATCGACACTTTAACAACATCAGGAGAAGCACCAGAAATTCATCTAAAAAAGGCAAGGCAGAGCCTCAGAGTGAAAGGACGTACCTTTAAAAGAAGACGAGGCTGGTGAATCTGTGGAGTCCACGTAGTTTGGTACTTCTAAGACGGAGATTGACAGATTCTTGATTAGTGCGGGTGTCAGGGGTTATGGGTTATGGGGAGAAGGCAGGAGAATGCAGTGGAGAGGGAAAGTTAGATCAGACATGATTGAATGGCGGAGTAGACTCGATGGGCTGAATGGCCTACTTCTGCTCCTATGACTTATGTGCTGTTGACCTAGGGTGCTGTCTGGGTGGTGTTTGCATGTTCTCCTCAAGACTCGGAGGTCACCTGAAATTGCAGCTTGAGGCACACCATATATAACGGGAAAGGTGGAGGAGGCTGGGCTTGCTCCAGTGGTAGACGGCCATTCTGGTCTCATTCACTGTCGGGGGAGCAGGGATGCTCGTAGAGAATGGGGAGCGGTCTTCAGTAGGTGACAGACAGCAACTGCCCATTGTTATACACAGGCAATTGAAGGGGAAGAAATGTTCATCCCATGTCAACTATGTTTTATGGATTGTTAGATCAAGCAACTCTGCTCGGTCAGTGATCCCCTGAGTGCAATGGACAGAATCTATCGTGGTGCCAGAAGGCAGCTTCCAAGTTGGATGTGGAAGTGACACATTCTCATGGACAAAGCTGGCATTCTGAGGGATCTCATCAATGCGGCTCCTGTGGCTGGTTACTGCAGAGTCCTTCAAGGATCGGTGATAAGGCCATTAGTCCTCGCTGTCTGGAGCAAGTCTGCGGAAAATCATCCTTGCGATAAAATATTTGCACATCAGTCGTGTTGGAATAGGTGACGTCCTCATTATAACAGATGGCACGGTGCAGATTAATGAATGGGTGACGTACATGCGGCTCTCAGTTTGTGTCTGCAGAGAAGCTAAGAGCTGATGTCTGTGAAGATGCTTAGTCCATGTCCACTTTGGTTTAGAGATACTGTGTGGAAACAGGCCCTTCGGCCCATCGAGTTCACGCCAAGCAATGATCACCTGTACACTAGTTCCATCCAACACACTAGGGACATTTTACAGAAGCTAATTAACCTACAAACCTGCACATCTTTGGAGTGTGGGAGGAAACCAAAGTGCCCAGAGAAAACCCACGCAGTCACAGGGAGAATGTATGGGCAGCACCAGTGGTCTGGATCAAACCCGGATCTGTGGCGCTGTAAGGCAGCAACTCAACCACAGCACCACTGTGCCACCCAGCAACCAAAGCAAACAGCCAATAGGTAGTTGGAAAGAATTGATTCAAAACATAGAACACCAAAAGTGTTGAGTATTTTGTTGGTTCACATGCTTGATCAATGGTGTTTTATCATTAATGTTTTATTATTATTAATGTTTAGTGTTTTCTGAGTCATTCGTAATTGTCACTGTATGTCATGTTATTACTTGTTGGCGGTGCATCAAGGCAAATTCCTTGTATGTGAATACTTCGCCAATAAACTTACTTACTTACTTACTTACTTACTTACTTACTTACTTACTTACTTACTTACTTACTTAGAAAACCTTGGTTCCAAACATAAGCTGCCCAGCCTGGCCCGGTTAGCTGTTGGGTGATGCGAGGGTCTCAGAAAAAGCTCAGTGAGCCACCCGATTTGTTCCTGCTTTAAAAATCCCTCTGGTCCACGACAGAGAGCATTTCTCCTGCAGAAAGCACAGACTTCAGGATGACATGATTAAATTATGTGAAGCGATGAAGGGACTAGACAGCTTACATGCAGACAGATTAAATAAATTGGGTAAATCAAGAGTAGTAAGTTTTCATGCATATAAATAGAGTTGTAGAATTGGTCGGACGTGTTCCCTTTCACCATAGGTTCGCGAATCTTTGGAATGAACTTTAGACTTTTGGACTTTAGAGTTACAGAACAGAAACAGGCCCTTCGGCTCACCGAGTCCGCGCGCCCAGCGATCCCCGTACATTAGCACTATCCTGCACACATTAGCCATAATTTACAATGTTTTTACCGAAGCTCATTCACCTACAAACTTGTATGTCTTTGGAAGTGTGCGAGGAAACCTACGCAGGTCATGGAGAGAATGTACAAACTCTGTATAGACAGCACCGATAGTCAGGATCGAACCCGGGTCTCTGGTGCTGTAAGGCAACAACTCTATCGCTGCGCTGAGCTGTATTTCTGTGCGAGGGGGGCATTTGGTGCGAACACCGGAAGAAGCGTTACCCGAAGAAGAGCTTCAGAAGACCACAGTAGAGCTGTGAGCGGTCAGCATATTGTTAAAATTTAGCTTATTTAGTTCATTATTGTCACATGTACCGACCGAGGTACAGTTTTGTTGCATGCTATCCAGTCAAAGGAAAAAATTGTACATGGTTTCAAACAAGCCGTACACAGTGCAATAATAAAGAATAAATGGCACATTTAGTGCAGACAAAGTACAATTAGAGATAGCTTCCCTCCCTTGGAGAGAAAGAGTGTTGACATTTCAAGCCCATCTTGGGTAGACCTGGGCCAATTCTAAAGCAGCAAATGGACAAATGCCCAGATACAAAAATTGAAGCCACTTAAGGACAGATTCATCTCTTTCTTCCATTGAACCTTCATCTTTTTAATATTTTATAATCTAAAAATTTATGCTTAATATAAATGTTTTCCCTCCAATAATATTGGAAAGTTGATTGGCAAAATGCATCAATGGACAATTGTCAAGTCTTTTTATCGATAGACTTGCTGAGGAAAATTCCACGGCGGTAAAATCCTCGCTGGTTCCTCATGTAGCCGCTATTTCAACTCAGTAAGCTCCTGCACAAGCTTTGCAATTATATTTTTTCCTTGAACATCTGCGAATTATTTGTGCCAAATTAGTTATTAGTAACATTAGCTGCACTAACATTGACACTACATGCTGTTCCACTTTTCAAGCTCATTATATGAAGAAGCTGTACAAAGTCCAGTGTTGAATCAACTGATTCCCCACAGGGCAATAGACAATAGACAATAGGTGCAGGAGCAGGTCATTTGGCCCTCCGAGCCAGCACCGCCATTCAATGTGATCATGGCTGATCATCCCCAATCAGTACCCTGTTCCTGCCTTCTCCCCATATCCCCAGACTCCACTATTTTTAAGAGCCCTATCTAGCTCTCTCTTCAAAACATCCAGAGAACCTGCCTCCACCGCCCTCTGAGGCAAAGAATTCCACAGACTCACCACTCTCTGTGAGAAAAAGTGTTTCCTCGTCTCCGTTCTAAATGGCTTACTCCTTATTCTTAAGCTGTGGCCCCCTGGTTCTGGACTCCCCCAACACCGGGAACATGTTTCCTACCTCTAGTGTGTCCAAGCCCTTAACAATCTTATATGTTTGAATGAGATACCCTCTCATCCTTCTAAACTCTAGGGTGTACAAGCTCAGCTGTTCCATTCTCTCAGCATATTACAGTCCCGCCATCCCGGGAATTAACCTTGTAAACCTACGCTGCACTCCCTCAATAGCAAGAATGTCCTTCCTCAATTTAGGGGTCCTCAAATTATGTCTCAAGAAGATGCAAGAAACAACAGACGGCACTGGAGACACTTAGCAGGTCAGGCAGCATCTGTGGAGAGAGAAACAAGTTCACGGTTCAGCTCGGAAACATTGATTTCAGTATTTATCATGTTTATTTCAGATTTCATCATATTGATATCAGATTTCCAGTATCAGCATCTTTTTGATTTCCAAAGAAACTGGATTCAATCAGGGCTGATTGTTATTTGTTGATTATTGATTACAAAATCCTGGCGCGCTGACCAGGTGAGGGAAGGGATGAGTGTGCCGTGTCAGCACCATTTTTAATGGCCTGGGCACTGCAGGAAGAGTAGACACAACATAGACAGCAGGTTAATGCAGGACTGTGCATCAGTGAATCTCCACGTTGTCTCGGGTGAAATTGAATAGCTCTGAATACATTAGACAGTTATATTGCCACCGGCTTTTATCTACCCAAAGTATAGCTGCCATTATAGTTATAGAGCTAGATAACTATATATATTTAATTCAATATTAGTTATCATAAGTCATTCAAACGAGCTTGGTACATGTGATAATAAAGAACCATTGAACCATTGAGGTGGGGTGATTATGAGATACTGTACGACCCATAGGTCACAGTCACAAAATCGGGATCAGTCATTGAAGATGGCAGTAGGAAGATATTTGAGCCAATATGTAGCGAATCTTTGGACTTCTCTACCCATGAGGACTGTGGACGCCTAGTCATAAGGTCATAAGCTGCCGTGAAGGGAGAGTGGACGCTGGCGCGCTTTGGCTGCCGCTGCTCTCTCTTCACACTGTGTTTTTGATAGGAGCAGAATTCGGCCATTTGGCCCATCAAGGCTACTTCGCAATTCAACCATGGCTGATCCATCTCTCCCTCCTAACCCCATTCTCCTGCCTTCTCCCCATAACCCCTGACACCCGTACTAATCAAGAATCTATCTATCTCTGCCTTAAAAATATCCATTGAACACAACATTTCTGAGCTATCCATTGATCCATAGTCACAGAATATTTAGAGCCGGGGTGTGGGGTTAGTGCAGGAAAGTGGTGCTGAGGTGAAAGAGTAGACAGTGAATGATAGCAGGGCTCTGAGCTATACCCTGAGATTCAACGAGTCGTTCAGTATAGAAACAGTGCTCTTCAGCCAACATGTCCATGCACAACAAGGTGCCTATCTACTCTAATCCCATTTGTCTCTATCTGGCCATAATCCCTCAAAACCTTCCCTATCCATATACCTTATCCATACCTTTGTTTCTTATGGAAAATCTGGCAAATGAAACCTGCTTGAATTCTGTATTCTGGTGAATTGTGAGAAAAGCCTATTCCAATTTGTTCAGATAACAGACAGGTTAAATCTTCATCTTTACCGTGAGGTAAGACTGGGCAATTAAATGACATGACAATGCCCGACTCACCCAGGCTGCTGAATGAGTCGATCCAATCAAACATGCTATTCCCGGCAACACTGGAGAGCACAGAGCATTTAGAAATCCCTGATGAATTTGAATTAATATTGCTCATAAAGACATGGGAAGCAAACATGACAATGTTTCTGTAATAAGATTCACAATAGTTCTGCCATTTCTAATTAAAATCCATTCAACTAATTAAAAATGCGTACAGAAAGACTGAATGTATTTTAATTCAATTGTAGGCTGAAGATGGTAATGAAACAACAACGACAAATATTCCTAAAAGTGCTTTTACAACTGGAGCTGGAGTATGAGAGTTGTTTAGTATGTGTAACGTGCAATTGAAAGACAATCTAGGATAACAGTAATCCACAGTGGAGACCAGAGGAATAGAGAGAAACCTGACAAGTGAGGAGGTGGGGATCAACTCCAGTAACTCTTCTGCGGAGGGATTTATAAAGGATATCTGTGCAATATCACTGTCAATGATGGTGATGTAAGAAGTGGTCTTCAGTTGTATTTTGGTATTGGAGCCTTCTAGCCTTGTCATGATGGAGGTGATGGGACTGAGTGTGAAGAAAGGAAGGTTCCGAGCCGAAACGTCACCCATCCTTTTTCTCCAGAGATGCTGCCTGATCTGTTGAGTTATTCCAGCACTTTGTGTCTGTCACAGTAACTACACCTTGTAGAGCATCGGAATTTCCTCAGCGGCGCCGTGGGTAGATCCACTGCCTCAAAGCCCCTGCAACCCAGGTTCAATCCCAAACTCTGACACTGTCTGTGACGACTTTGTACCTTCTCCCCGTGAGTTTCCTCCACACCCCAGAGACATACGGGTTGTGGGTTAGCGGTTTCTTCGTATGGTCCTGAGTGTGTAGATGAGGGGCAGATTCTAAGGGAAGGTGATGAGTAATTGGGGAGAATAATTGGGAAGAGTGTAGGAGGCTCAGGGTTGGTCTGGCTCCTGTTTCCATATGAAGCAATACTAAAAACAGGTTACTTCAGAAAAGTTTGGCCCTCAAACAGCGTGCAGAAAAGCCAGAAGGAAAAAAAAACATGATTAGCTGTTAGTTAGGTCTAATAAATATACCACTTTGCCAAATATTTGGATAATGGTTGTATTTTTTAATTGCTTATTGGGAAAAAAAGGTTTGAGTGATTAGATGGCAAAAACTTTGCAAAGCTGAAGCCTGGAAAGGACTTTTATTGCATTAATTAATAATTGGTGGGGTGACAGATAAAATAAAAGACCACGGGTAATATTGGTGTTAGTAAGGTGCAGTAGAATTGTTGAGTAGTTTCTCCAAACCCTTGCATACGATCTCAGTGGACTATTTCTATGCACTTTGTACTAATTGGGGATTGATCTTAGGTATGGTAATACTTTACTGCGTTGTGTGCGAGAAAAGAATGTCACTGTACCTCTGTACATGTGATAGTAATGAACATAATTAGCACGAACTCAATCTTAGAAATATTAAATATTCACACACTGCTTGGCAGTTATCCAAGCCCATAGTCAGCCCTCATTCAACATGCTAAAGACAAATGATCTGTCTCACACCACCTTGTGCTCCTTGAGAGTTTATTTTGCCGGACCAGCAGCCATGTTTCTAGGGTTCTATATTTCCTCGTGACTGTGACGGAGGTTGTTCAGCCCACTGAATCAATGCTGGCTCTCAACATACCCATCCGTCCCGTTCTTCCACATCTCCCTGCTTGCGCAATCTTCCTCAAATCCCCCTAATTCTCCTGCCACCTAACCAACAGGGGCCAACAAAACTACAGGCGCACCTTTGGGAATGAGACCGGGGAAGCCAGAGGAATCCTATACAGCCACAGGGAGAAGGTGCAAACTCCATGGTAAGGTACTTAATGCCCCTGTCCCACTTAGGAAACCTGAAAGGAAACCTCCGGAGAACGGAAGCCGGTTGCGATGCTAGTTGAAGGTGGTTGCCGGAGGTTGCAGGTCTTACCTTCCACTACCTGCAACCTCCGGCAACCACCTGCAACCTCCGGCAACCACCTGCAACCTCCGGCAACCACCTGCAACCTCCGGCAACCACCTGCAACCTCCGGCAACCACCTGCAACCTTCAACTAGCATCGCAACCAGTTTTGACTAAAAAATTACCGATTTTTAAAACGGCAACCTATTTTTAGTCGCGGCAAGTTTTGAATTTTCTGAAATAATCGCCGGAACATAGAAGAAGCGGAAACAACTTTCGACCATTAGGGAGACTGACAAAAACCTCCGGGAACTTCCGGGAACCCAACGAAAACCTTGGATGGGGTGCAAAGTCTCCAGAGGTTTCCGTTCAGGTTTCCTAAGTGGGACAGGGACATTATTTGTCATGTGTACTGAGGTTCAGTGAAATTTATTGATGTATACAGTTCAGTACCAGTATCACTATACATAAGCACTTAGATACTTATTAGATAAGGGTCTCAGATACAGTACAAGGATATAGCTGTAGTACACTGAGACAACATACAGAGTCATCAGTTTGGCGCCATTTTCAGGTCCCTGTTGTTGTGAGTGCAGGGACAGACAGCGTCTTGAGGGCAGGATATTGGGGCTGGTCACTGGAGTTGTGGGGTAGCAGCTCTACCTCTGTGCTGCTCAGCGTATTGCTCACTCTACATCAGCAATCACACTTCGTGACTACTTCATTGGCTACCAAGTGTGTGTTTTTGGAGGTTCTGATAGGGGCAAGGTAAATGCAAGCCTCCTGTTTGTGGGTGAGAGAGGGCCAGTGCTTCAGGCAGTCTTGTGTGCATTGTGGTAATGAGGCCACAGCTCTTCAAAGCAGTTGGCGAAAGAACTTGCTTGAAGCCACCGTACACTAATAATCACACATCCCAATTTCAAGGCAGTGAAGGGAATAATTAGGGTTTTTATAGGAATAATGAATGGAATACAACATCTGTTACAAGTCACACTTTGAATCCTGCTTAGATTCTTCTTTAGATTTAAAGATACAGTGGAAACAGGCCCTTCGGCCCACAAAGTCCGTGCCGACCAACGATCACCCGTACACTGGTTCTATCCTACATACCAGGGACAATTTTACAGAAGCCAATTAACCTAGGAACCTGCACGTCTTTGGAATCTGGGAGGAGACCGGAGTACCCGGTGAAAACCCACCACTCAGTCACAGGGAGAATGTACAAACTCCGTACAGACAGCATCTGTAGTTAGGATCAAACCCGGGTCTCTGGCGCTGTAAGGCATCAACTCTACCCTGCGCCACCGTGCCGCTACTGTTCCCAGAAACCACAAAAGGATCGTAGACAATACACTGAGTCATGAGCTCAGAAATGTTTGCAAGTCCAAATGCTTCTGATAATCAACCACTCAAGTGATTTATTTCCCTGATCCTATTTACTGGAATTATGATGGTGTTGAATTAAAGGAATGCTTATTTTACACGCAGGTTTGAGGTGAATTATCATTATGCCTCATAATCGATACCTGCAGGCCACTCTCGCCCACTGCTTAGCAACAGGATTGTGACTTCCATCATGCGCTACTTCCAGTATTGATCTTCCTTTGGTAGAAGTGAGAGTAAATAAAGGGACCAAGGTCTGCTTATTAATAAGTAAGAAGCATTGCTTTGATACATGGATTCAAGGAGAAGTGGGTGTGAGAAGAAGTGGGAGTTAAGGCCAAGTGAACTAGTGTAGTGTACCCTCACCCCTGCTTGCTTCCCCCAGCAACCTCCTGAAATCCTGTACAATATTTAAACATAAACCAAAAATATATTTCATCAGACAGGGATCAGGGAAATAAATCACTTGGGTGGTTGATGATCAGCTTGTTCGTATTGCATACAGGGAATTGTAGCATTTTCTCAATTTTAGCCTTGCAGAGTTATATCTCCTGACAACAAATTATTTTGCCGTCACTTTAGAGGATCAAAAACATCTCCCCTTTTGATTGTTGTGGCTATTAACCCATCCTGAGAGGTAGTTTAACATAACCTAATAGCACATCTTGGTGTGTAGGTGATTGTGAATCTGGGGAGAAAGTTTCAGAGGCATTTGGACTTACAGATATATCTGAACCCATGACTCAGTTTATTGTCTACGATCTTTTTGTGTTTTCTAGGAAGATCTAATTTACTATTTTATTTATTCGGAAAACATAATTGGCCCTGGACTGTTATCAATCCATTACTTTTAGTGCCCAGTTTAACACTGCCTTGTTGTGTTTTAAACCCACAGCAGCCGACATTTATATGTGGTGGAAATTTATTTGTTGGGGCCATCACAATCCATGCATAAGCATTTTGTGCTAACTTGCTAATTGCTTATGAGCCAGCTGTGTCCTTACATTTGGTACCTTTGGCAGAACTTCAAAAGTTCTTGATTGTCTGTGGGATTCTCACCCTTGTTTTCGAATCTCTCAGTGGTTTCACTACTCTCTGCCCTCTCTAATCTCTCTGTACTCGACAGATCCCCGATTACCTGTGCTCCACCCACACTGCCCCTCGTCACAACCCAAAGTTGCCTCATTGAGAGCCAGACACTGAGCTAAACTCTGGTAATTCCCTTCAAAAACCTCTCTGGTTCCTCGACCAGCCTGACAGTCCCTGATTACATTTTATCTAGCTACTTTGTTGTTAACTTCTCTTAGCTAACAATGATCTATTGTAGATTTTCCTTGATCCCCATCCCCTTTGATGTCTCGTTCTCACACCTTACACTTCCTTATCTCTGTGGTCTCCCCCTCCCGACTCTCAGTCTGAAATAGGTCTCGATCCGAAACGTCACCCATTCCTTCCCTCCAGGGATGATGCCTGTCCCGCTGAATTACTCCAGCATTTTGTGTCTACCCTCATTATAATGATCTGCTTGACAAGCCTTTGGTTACTTCCCTTACAATTTATTCTGTGGCTGAGCATTTTTAATGTGGGTCAAATTTTTTAATTTGATTACGCTCCAATGCAGGGCTTCAGGGAATACTAACTCGCTTTACTAAAGATGTTATATTCATGAATGTCGTTATTGTTAAATTCTTAGAGATTTTGCCAAATCATGAAAGGCTTTTGAAAGGTTTTCCTTCCTTTCCAACGGTCACGGTGGTGCAGTGGTAGAGTTGCTGCCTTACAGCGAATGCAGCGTCTGAGACCCAGGTTCGATCCTGACTACGGGTGCTGTCTGTACGGAGTTTGTACGTTCTCCCCGTGACCTGCGTGGGTTTTCTCCGAGATCTACTATCTAAATGGCGTCAAGTTGGGAAAAGGGGAAGTACAACGGGATCTGGGGGTCCTTGTACATCAGTTTATGAAAGTAAGCATGCAGGCACACCAAGCAGTGAAGAAAGCGAATGGCATGTTGGCCTTTATAACAAGAGGAATCAAATATAGGAGCAAAGAGGTCCTTCTGCAATTGTACAGAGTCCTAGTGAGACCACACCTGGAGTATTGTGTGCAGATTTAGTCCCCTAATTTGAGGGAAGACATTCTTGCTATTGAGTCAGTGCAGCATAGGTTTACAAGGTTAATTCCTGGGATGGCGGGACTGTCATATGCTGAGAGAATGGAGCAGCTGGGCTTGTACGCTCTGGAGTTTAGAAGGGTGAGAGGGTTTCTCATTGAAACATATAAGATTGTTAAGGGTTTGGACACGCTAGAGGCAGGAAACATGTTCCAGATGTTGGGGAAGTCCAGAACCAGGGGCCACAGTTTAAGAATAAGGAGTAAGCCATTTAGAACAAAGACGAGGAAACACTTTTTCTCACAGAGAGTGGCGAGTCTGTGGAATTCTCTGCCTCAGAGGGCAGTGGAGGCAGGTTCTCTGGATGCTTTCAAGAGAGAGCTAGATAGGGTTCTTAAAAATAGCGGAGTCAGGGGATATGGGGAGAAGGCAGGAACGGGGTACTGATTGGGGATGATCAGCCATGATCACATTGAATGGCGGCGCTGGCTCGAAGGGCCGAATGGCCTACTCCTGCACCTATTGTCTATAGTCTATCTTCGGTTTCCTCCCACACTACAAAGACGTACAGGTTTGTAGGTTAATTGGCTTGGTAAATGTAAAGACTGTCCCTAGTGGGTGTAGGATAGTGTTAATGTGCGGGGGTCACTGGTCGGCACGGACCTGGTGGGCCGTAGGGCCTGTTTCCGTGCTGTATCTCTAAACTAAACAACTGGAGACTCGTTGGTACAAAATGAACATTGATAATTCAAGAGTTGGTGATTGTCCAGAATCTTAGATCGGTATTGTCAACTCTGGCCAACTTTCTCGTGGATGAGAAACTCTGTCTCAGACGCCGACTCAGGTAGGTGGTGAACAGCAACTGAGTATCCCATCACTCCTACAACGATGATTGATTTTTTTTTATTACATATTTTCTATATCCATTGTGTTTTTACAGTCCCCTTCTGCTGCTGCAGGTAAGAAATCAATTGTTCCTGTTGTTGGTAAATATGACAATTAAATCCTCTTAACTCTCGATTTACCATTCTACTTCTCCCTGCAACATGTGTGTCTGAATCCAACACCTCCTCTGTTGACGTGTCAAACATATTGGATATTCGGACATATATGTCGGAGTCCACCAACATCTCCACTTCTTCCAGCAAACCATGCTCTCTGTGGAAAAAACAATCACTCAGATCTCCATTAGATTTCCCCCTCTCACCTTAAACCTGTGCCCTCTACTTCAAGGCTCCCCTGCACTGGGAAGAAGAGCTTCTACTGTATCTATGCCCCCTCATAATTTTATAAAGCTCTAAGATTGCCCACGGCCACCAACATTTAGTCAGCCTATCCATTCCCCCCTTGGCTTCTCCTTCATGAGTGTTGATGATGCCATTGTCTCCCTGATGGTGTCTGGCCATTGTTGTTTTGGGCTCTACTTATGCCTCCTCGCTCTGCTGGATGTCGGCACCTCTCACCCTCATGGGTGCCTGAGCCACCTTCATTGCTGTTGCTTGATGCAACAAAGGACTGGTTGGTTCTCTGCTGCTCTCCCCACAATGGTGCTTGAACCATAATGAACATAATAAACTAACCACATTGAGAGTCACGGAGTAATCCAGTGTGGAAACAGGCCCTTTGGCCCAATTTGCTCCCACCTGCCAACAGGTCCCAGCTACACTAGTCCCGCATTTGGTCCATATCCCTCCAAACCTGTCCTATCCATGTGTTTAAGAAGGAACTGCAGATGCTGGAAAATCGAAGGCACACAAAAATGCTGGAGAAACTCAGCGGGTGCAGCAGCATCTATGGAGCGAAGGAAATAGGCAACGTTTCGGGCCGGTTTCGACCCGAAACGTTGCCCATTTCCTTCGCTCCATAGATGCTGCTGCACCCGTTGAGTTTCTCCAGCATTTTTGTGTACCTGTCCTATCCATGTACCTGTCTAACTGTTTCTTAAATGTCGGGATAGTCCCTGCCTCAACCAGCTCCACTGGCAGCTTGATCCATACATCCAGCACCCTTTGTGTGAAAAGGTTACCCCTCAGATTCCTATTAAATCTTTCCCCCTCCACCTTAAACCTATGTCCTCTGGTCCTCGATTCACCCACTCTGGGGTAGGTTGTATTTGTATTTGCCTACACATAATCCATAACCTCCATTCTCTGCATCTCCACATGCCTCTCAAAAAGCCTCTTAAACACTCTCACGCTCCTCAAACTCTGCATTTCAGCTGTCAATGCTTTCCTGTATTAACACTCAGCAAGTTGGAGATGGATTTTATAACCATCGAAACCACAATGAACACCTTTGGTGAATACACTGCGTTGTCAGATCCTCTGTTGCTGTTTTTTGTAATTTTCCAATTTTCCAGTTTTCCAATTGTAGAATGGGAATATTTGCCGGGAACTCTTCCTTCCGCTGTAATAACAGATAAGTTCCGACGTAAGATTGGGAGCATCAGTACATTTCAAAACGCCCAACACATTACGATCGCAATAGGGAAGCCAAAGAAAATAGGATGTGTTAAAAAAATTCCCAATGCAATAAGTGAGGTCCGATTATTATGTCTGGAGTTCCTATAAAAACAATGTGTAATAAACAGTTTGTAATTGTGGTTCATTTAATTCATTTTACCCAGGAGGCTGTGATGTCATGGCACTTGGAGACCTTCCATAGACGTTCTCTGTTGTAGAGTCGTAGAGGCAGACAGCTCAGAGGCACTAACATATTTAAAATAAATGGGTCAATGCCTTCATTAGAAAGTTGAGCAAAATCGTTTGTTGTGCTTATATCTTGCGGTGCAATCACATCCTAAGAGGCAACGAGGGTATAATTTTATGCCACTGTGTAATGCCATTCAAGTCTGTGGGAATAACCCTCGGGAGAGATAGTAATAATCTGTTCAATTCTCTCCCACCCGCTTTACACTATAGCACAAAACCAGAATGACCAGAGTCACTGAACACTGGGAGGGAGGGGAGGACGAAAAACCTACATTCCCTCAGGATGTGTCATAGAACATAGAACAGAACAGCAAAGAAACAGGCCCTTTGGCCCACAATGACTGTGCTGAGCATAATGAACATAATCAACTAATCACGTCTACCTACACATGATCCATAATCTTCATTCCCTGCCTATCCACATGCCTATATAAAAGCCTCTTAAACTCTGCTATTATATCTGCCTCCACCACCCCTGGCAGCTCGTACCTGCAATGCTCTTTTTCAGTGTATCATAGCCAATAAAAGTTGATTCATTGTTCTTTATCTCTCTACATCACCACCTATATTTCTCGTTTCCCTTATCCCTAACCAGTCTGAAGAAGGGTCTTGACCCAAAACGTCACCCATTCCTTCTCTCCAGAGATGCTGCCTGTCCCGCTGAGTTACTCCAGCTTTACTGAGTTACTCCAATCTATCTTCGGTTTAAACCAGCATCTGCAGTTCCTTCTTACACAAAGTTCCTTTGAAGTCTAGTCCGTGTTATTTGAGGAGATTTTTCACCGCTGAGAGCTCCTTATTCTGTTGTGTTTGGCATTGTCATCTTCACAGCATTGAAGGCAGTGGAGAGAGCTGTGATTTGCGAGGTGTTGTACATTAAGTGCAATCAATGCGTTCAGTGTGGTGATGGAAGAAGGGTCACTTCCTTACCTGAACAAATGTTCTGTTTACCTGGAGATTGCTGTTCTTCCACGGCATTACAGGTTAATAATAAGGCTGGGAAGTGATAAATCATTGTGACACGTGTGGCTCCAGGGAGCCGCGGGTCGTGGAACATCCCAGCGGTTGCTTCCAGGTGGAAAACAAACAAATGCAAACAAGTCATTTGCCCACCGAGCACATGTGCAGGATAATTACGGGATGTGTAATGAGATGTAGGCATGCGAAACAGCAACATGCCTTTCCTGGGTGTCTGCCAACATTTTGCTTGTGCTTTAAAGAAAATGTTTTATTTTGGTAAAGAAATTCAGTGTAAATGAAGAAAGGTCTTGTAATCACAGAGAGAGAGCCTTTCATGTCCACAACTATTTAACGGTGCAATCACTCTTTTGATTTGGACAAACACAGTGGCCAATGTGTACAGAGCAGGATTCCACAAGAAGCAGATATCGCTTTATTTGGAGGGGTCGGGTAGTTCGGTGTGTTGGAGAGAGCTTCACGTCTCATCTTAAAGTGGGACCTTGCCACATTCTCACTCATTGCATCTCCTCCACAGACACAGGCAGCCTTGGTGATGAAGGCTGTGCTTCTAATCGCCTTTGCCTGGCACTGCACGGAAATGTCATCCCAGAATACCTGTTCAAATATCTTTGCCCCCACGACCATCCAACTCAACAGCAAGAGTTATACCTGTACTGAGAGCAGCCTTGTACACCAGTCACTGAAAATAAACATGCAGGTACAGCAGGCAGTGAAGAAAGCTAATGGCATGTTGGCCTTCATAACGAGAGGATTTGACTATAGGAGTAAAGAGGTCCTTCTGCAGTTATACAGGGCCCTGGTGAGACCACATCTGGAGTATTGTTTGCAGTTTTGGTCTCCTAATTTGAGGAAGGATATCCTTGCTATTGAGGCAGTGCAGCGTAGGTTCACAAGGTTAATCCCCGGGATGGCAGGACTGTCATATGAGGAAAGATTTGAAAGACTGGGCTTGTATTCACTGGGATTTAGAAGGATGAGAGGATATCTTACAGAAACATGTACAATTATAAAAGGACTGGACAAGCTAGATGCAGGAAAAATGTTCCCAATGTTGGGGGAGTCCAGAACCAAGGGCCACAGTCTAAGAATAAAGGGGAGGCCATTTAAAACTGAGATGAGAAAAAACGTTTTCACCCAGAGAGTTGTGAATTTGTGGAATTCTCTGCCACAGAGGGCAGTGGAGACCAATTCACTGGATGAATTTAAAAGAGAGTTAGATAAAGCTCTAGGGGCTAGTGGAATCAAGGGGTATGGAGAGAAGGCAGGCACAGGTTACTGATTGTGGATGATCAGCCATGATCACAATGAATGTCGGTGGTGGCTCAAAGGGCCGAATGGCCTCCACCTGCATCTCAATTGTATGTTTCTATGTAATGTTGTCCACTTGATTGTGTCTCGGTGCTGTCGGTGGGATAGTGGTCTCCTGACTGAAGGGACACAAGGAATCAATCCAAAAGCTAATAGGTGACATATTGAACTGTCCTTGTGCTTTGTGAAGTCCGCTGGCACAGCTGGTGGAAATCTAAAATAACACCCAGCAAATTATTCCACATTGAAACGCTATTTTGTAATCTTAACCAAAATAAATATGAGCAGTAGGAATGCCACTGTTACTCAGCCATGCCATCACTCACTGGCAATTTGCTTTTGACAACGCTAGCTTCTACATTATCAGTAGATGACTTCAGCCCATGACCACTTAATCAGGACAAATGTAAGTGGCAGGGTGCAGAAGGTCACAACTTCCAGCTTTCAGCTGCTGCTGTGTATCCTGTGTCCAAACCCACCACAGGTCCTATGTTCTGACGAAACACTAATATCAGCAGACTAGGTGGATTGGAAATCAAAAGAAAAACTATCGTTACTAATGGAATTACAGACCCATGAACACTTAAAATTGTCTTCAGCACTAAGTAGCAATTGAGTGGCCCGTGGTATAATGCAGTACTTTCCCAACACTACATTGCTTATTGATCACCTGCAGATAGAGTGGTATTAAATACTTGTACAGTAATTACTGTCACAGAGTCAGAACTTCAATTACACCTTTTACAACTAAAGGGGCTGTCCCACTTGGGCAACCTAATTGGCGAGTTTAGAAGAGTTTGAAAAAATTACATGATGAAGAACTCCTTCGACTATGTAGAAGGTCAGCTTCGACTAGCTACGACTAACTTCGGGAATATTGGACACCGAATAGTGGAGATTGAAGACGACCTCCTTCGATCTCCTTCGACCTCCCTTCGACTATGATGAAGACTATCTACGACTACCTTCGACTACCCTCGATTACCTACGACTAACATGCCGACCTACTACGACCTACTACGACTAAACCTACGAGTAAAAAAAGTATCGATTTTTTCTATGGCGACCTTTTTTTACTCTCGGCCATTTTTTAGCATATTGGAAAAAAACGCCGCGGCCTAGCTGAGGCCTCGAGTACGCGGATACCACTCTCGAGCATGAAGGAGAGTTACGAAGACCTCCTACGACCTCGGTGTCGACCATGCTGCGAGAATGAGTCGAGGGCAAACTCGCCAGAACTTGCGGATTAGGTCGCCCTCGTGGGACAGGCCCTTAATGCTAAACAAAGTCTATTGTTTGCATTGTCTTGTTTCCTTCCAGTGCAGTAACAACTTGCTTGTTGTCTTTAGCTATTTTCATGACTTTGCATTTGTATAATTTATACTTATCATTTGGAAATTGCACAGTATATTTTCCAGTAACTGCAATTGACATATACCTGCCAAATCTCAGCTCATGTCACACGGTGAGACAAGCGTCACCTCTCTCTAATTCAGGTATGCAAATTGAATGTAACACAACCATCTACTTAGCATTTATATTTCAGGGAGAAAAAAGCTGGCATGTGTCAAATGAACACAATTCATGCCGTAACGACATCTGCGCTCGCTCACTCACTCACCACAGCCACAGAGCCTGGAGGTGGGGTAACAGAATAAATGAAACTTCTGCATCTATTGAAACGGTCAAAACACTGACAAAAGCAGGCTTGGACCTCCGTCAGGTGTGTGGAGCACTGCTCCAGATTCAATTTTAACACTGTTACTTCTTTTTGGTGTGTGGTCTCTTAATTCACATTCCCCTCACACGAGGGAACACAATCTTATCCATTCTAAAGGCCCTCACTCTCACGCAACCATTCTCCTGGAATGACTATCGTTCCAATCCCACTCATATGTCAGCATGAAGCTCCCCTCTCTGAAACCCATTCAGTTTCTATGAACATACTGAATGCAGAGAATCATTCTCAAAGAGCGCAGACTGCCATCCAGGAAGCTTTTATTACAAACTGTGTTTAAAAGGCCTGACTTGATTGTGATACAAAGCACGAGCGAGCGTGTCGTCCTCTGGGCAGCTGCTACATTGTCTGCCAACTTCAAAGGGCTTTGTTCAGGTCTGTGATGGAAGGTTTGGTTATCTGGGTCATTCGTCAACACGGAGGCACTGGAGCCACTTAGAGAGCATGTGGATGGAGAAGATGAGCCTGTTCAGGTGGTGATGTGTCACAGTGTCTTATACTCGGAATCATGGCTTTGTAAATGTCAAACAGGCGAAATTGGCACAATCAGAGAACAGGAATACCATACCCTCAAGCTAAAACAGGTTGAAGTGCTGTCAGTGTTAATCATTCTGTTTGAAGACACACTGGAAGGCAGGACTAATTGCACATGTCAGGGGGTTCAGGATGTGCACAAACTGCTCAATGATTCATAAATAAAATAATTAGCAGTTAGGTATACATATTTTTATGAAAATGTATAACATTGTGAACTGTAACACATACAGTGAAACATATACACTTTCCTGCAGTTTATTGAAACTTTCCTTAAGATGCACGCAATTTACTGCCTGTCCTGGAATACCGATTCTGATTTGAATCTTAATTTTTGCTGGAACTTTAATCAGAAATCAGCATTGTATGCGTTACCTATACTCTGGTCTCAGTACACAAAGCTAGATGCACCTTTATGCCCACAAGTGTTTGAAGTACAACCACACTGAAACAGTTTAATAAGCTGTCACTGTGACTTCAGAGGCACATAAATACTCTCAGCCGGTTACCAAGGCATAGATAAAATCAGTCATGTGAAATTAGGAAGCTTGTGTGTAAGCTATTAACTTTTCCGAAGGATTATACACCCACGTTTCTCAGCATCAGGTCTCTTCCAATTGAACTGTTGTACATATATGAAGCAAAATGTAACTTTGGAGGGTTTTATATCCGAGATAGCAAATAAAGTTTAATCAATTATATTGCCGCACTTGACAGTAAATTCCTAAAAATAAATGCCAATGACCTCTTGTCAGTTGCGTTCCAAAACGAATAATGCCAGCTAACGATCTGAACAATAAGCTCACAGTGTCTGACAGAAGCCCATCCAGTAGAAGTGGTTGGATGTTCTAGTAGTGGATGGTGAGCATGGAGAATGTTTGGTGGAGGGGCAGTTATAGAACTGGAGGATTGGCCAACGTTAGTCATTCCCAGGAGAACTGCCCCTCCTTCAACCTCATCTACTGTATCCACTGTTCCAGATGTGGGCTCTTATATATCGGCGAGACCAAGCATAGACTGGGCGATCGTTTCGCTGAACACCTATGGTCAGTCTGTCTTGGCCTACATGTTCTCCCGGGTTGCCAAACACTTTAACACCCCTTCCCATTCCCACACTGACCTTTCTGTCCTGGGCCTCCTCCATTGTCAGAGTGAGGCCAAATGCAAATTGGAGGAATAGTACCTGAAATTTCGCTTGTGCAGCTTACAACCCAACGGTCTCTCACTTCAAGTCACCCCGGCATCCCCTCTCTCTCCATTCTCCATCACATTTCTGGAGTGATGCAAAACAACTTGAGGTAGTTTCTCTCTCACCAGAATCACTTGTCAATTGTATTGTGCTGGAAAAAGCAGTAATGTAATTGAGTTATCACGCCAAACGTTTTTTTATTCAGCAATCTGAGTTGGAACCTGTTCTATCAATGCAGTCTTGAATTTAATAATTGATTATTGTTTTTTCCCAGCAGTTGAGAGCGAGAGACTTTTTAAAACTAAAGAATTGTTAGAGCCTTCTGTATTCCTCATGCCTCAATGATAGATATTGAATGTTCTGGGAAGCAACAATTTTCGGGCAGGGTCTACAATACAGGAGATTGGCTTTTCTTGGTCACTACCTGATAGAGTTAGAATTGCCAATGGATATTTACCAAGGCCTCAGTGACAGCCTTTGTAGAAAGGAGATATGTTTCATCAAGGAAGCTGCTCTAGGTTTGGAATCAAACGTGTATCCAAAAAGCAGCATCTGGTGACATTCTTCAAGTTGACCTTTGTACAATGTGATTACCACAAAATTATTGAATGCATTGCAAAGCTCCATGGAGGGCAAATACACAAAGAGTCAAGTAATGGTGGAAGAGATAAAGAGCAGTACGGTGGACTTAAGGTGGGTATAAAATTGGAAAAGGTTTAGTGCACCTGACTTTGGGGGCTGAAGCATGCAATGGAGAAACCAGGCTGGAGTAGATTGCAGATCTAGGATGGGGTGCAGGTAAGGATTTGTTTTCAGCAAATAAAGACAGGTGTGGTGTATAACATGTGCACAAAATCATGAGAGGAATAGATCAGGTAGATCTTGCCCAGAGTTGGGGAATCAAGGACCAGGTTTAAGATGAAAGGAAAAAGATTTAATAGGAATCTGAGGGGTAACTTTTTCACACAAAGTGTACTGGGTATATGGAACGAGCTGCCAGAGGAGGTAGTTGAGGCAGGGACTATCCCGTTTAAGGAACAGTTAGACAGGTAGGTTTCAAGGTTTCAAGGTCAGTTTATTGTCACCTGTACCAGTTAAGGTGCAGTGAAATTTGAATTATCATACAGCCATACTAAAAAAAAAAGTAACAAGACACACAACTACATAAAAATTAACATAAACATCCACCACAGCAGATTCCCCACATTCCTCACTGTGATGGAAGGCAATAAAGTCTAATCTTCTTCTTCTTCCTCTTCCTATCCATGGATAGGACAAATTTGGAGGGATATGGGCCAAGCGCAGGCAGGTGGGACTGGTGTGGCTGGGACATGTTGGCCGGTGTGGGCAAGTTGGGCTGAAGGGTCTGTTTCTATGCTGTATGAATCTATGATTCTATGACTCTATGGTGTTGAGCAAGATTTTCTGAACACAAGAAAATGAGTGCCCCTATTTAAGAAAATTTACAAGGAAAAGCCTGGGACTGCACACCGATAAGCCTTACATCAGTGGGGGTTACGGTATTGGAGGGGATTCTGAGATACAGGATCTACATGCTGTACGTGCAGGATCTACACGCATTTGGAATGGCCATGCTGATCCCTGTGTATGGGGAATCATGTCTCACCAATTTGATTGAGCTTTTGGAAAAGGTGACCAAGAATATATCTGTGTGTGGTGCAGCAGATGTTGTCCACATGGACCTTAGTAAGGTTCGTGTGGACAAGGTGCTGCATTGTAGGTTGGTCTGGTAGTTTAGATCTCATGGGATCCAGGACGAATTAGCCAATTGAATACAGAATTATCTTTGGTGGTAGGAAACAGAGGGTGATGACGGAGGTTCCATTTTCAGACTGGAGGCTCCTAACAAGCGGTTGCCATAGGGATTGGTGCCGGGTCCACTGTTATTCGTTATTTACATGAACAATTTAGATGTGAATGTAGATGGTTTGGTTAGCAAATTTGCAGATGACATTAAAATCGATGGTATAATGGACAGTTAAGAATGTTGTCTTAGATTACAGCAGGATCTTGGTCAACTGGCCCAATGGGCCGAGGATTGGCAGGTGGAGTTTAATTCAGGCATTTCATTTTGGTTGGCCAAACTAGGGCCGGACTTAGCCAGAAAATGGTAGGGCCATGGGGAGCGTTATAGAACAGGTGCACTGGTACACGGTTCCATGAAGGTGGTGTCACGGAGTGGTGAAGAAGGCATTTGGGATGCTTGGCTTTATAGAGTACAGGAGTTGGAATGTCATGTTACAACTGTATAATATGTTGTTAAGGCCACATTTGAGTACAGTGTACAGTTCCAGTCGCCCTTCTGTAGGAAGGATGTCATTAACTAGGAAAGGGTACAAAAATATTTACGAGGATGTTACTGGGATTGGAGGGTTTAAGTTATAAGGCTGGATACCTGGGCCATTTTTCCATTGAAGTAGGCTGTAAGGTGACCTTTACAGAGGTGTATAAAATCACAAGGAACATAGACAATATGAATAGTTACAGTCATTTCCCCAGATAAGGCAGTCAGAAACTAGAGGGCATCGGTTTAAGGTGAGAGGGGAAATGGTTTCAAAGAGACCTGAGGGACAACTTTTTCAAATAGAGGGTGGTGGCAACATGGAGCGAGCTGCCAGAGGAAGTGGTCCATGATGGTACAATTACGATATTTAAAAGATACTTGGAAAGGTACATAGATAGGATCGGTTTAGATGGATATGGGCTAGGCACAGTCAAATGGGACTCACTCCATTCAGCAACTTGATGGGAATGCACGACACCATCTCTTTAATCAACAGAAAAGTTACTGTTTTTTATTGAAAATTCAGCTCGAGTGTGATCTCTGGTGAAAATGAATATTTAGTTTTTTTTATGATGTGTTTGCAATGTATTCATCTGGGAATAGAATCAAAAGAGGTTTGCTTCCTGGGAAACAAGGTTTGAACATCCTCCTGACTCTTCTGTAGAAATTTCAGGTCCTGCAGGCAAGAACCTCAGGATAGAAACCCTGTGAAGTGAGGCCTTGGACTCTTTCCTTTATCTGCTCAAGGTTCAGGGCTTAGATTATGAATTGGATGAGTTGGTTGAATTTGATACTAAATGCAGCACAATCCTAATTATTACACAGATTAAAAGGACTAGCAAATAACCAACTTCATCAAGACTCCAGGTAATCTGAAGGATCCATCAATCCACTTTGCACAGTGGCTGTACAACACCTACTTGTACACAAGAATAATGGGCCTTTATGCAGTGAGCAATAGTGGCAGAGTGCCTTTAAGCATGGCGTGTCCTTGATGGATTGTTTTACAGAAGCGGTTGCATTACTGTCGACAAATAATTCTGCCTCTGTGTCTAATTACAGCAACACAAAGTAGCCCAGTGACAAGTAGCTGCTCGTGTGAGTGGTGAGTCAGAGACAGAGCAGTAACCAGTCCAGGTAGTGAGTGCTTGGAGCTGTCAGGTAGCTCAAGAAGTGCAAACGGACTCAGCCACTTGTCCTTGCCTTGGAAATGTTTCTGAGTGCCCAGGAAGGGGTGCAGGGTGGGGAAATGGGGTAACACGCTCAAAGAACCTGTGATGTCAGCTTTTGTTAGCCATAGATTCACTGGGGAAATGGTTCCTGGTGAAGAGTTCAGACTGATGTAGTTTCTCACATTTATCCGCCCCTTTGACATCCGGAAAAGCCGTGCATTCCCTACTACTCTCCAGACAACGTGACATGCTGATATGTTCACATGTTCATAGGTGATAGGAGTAGAATTAGGCCATTCGGTTCATGCGGTCTACTCCGCCTTTCAATCATGGCTGATTTATCTGTCCCTCTCAACCCCATTCTCCTGCCGTTCTCCCCATAACCCTGACACTAATCAAGCATGCTCTACCTACAGTCAGTCAATGGATATCATTGCTTCATTAACGTACAGAACCAAGCTTCATTCCCTGATGAGATTCTGTGATGGTGATGGATCACTGGCTGCAGATGTGGCTGAGTTTGGGGCAGAAATTACTGGAAGGGCATCTGAGGGGAAGAGGAGACAGAAGGGGTGGAACGAGTTAGGAGAGAAGTTTTAAAGTGGGAGATGCTCTGAGAGGGCTCTCACTATAGGGACCCAGAGGATTGAGTAGTTAGGTAGTTAGTTTAGTTTAGCTTAGAGATACAGCACGGAAACAGGCTCTTTGGTCCACCGAGTCCCCACAGACCAGCAACCCCCATACACTAGCACTATCCCACACACACTAGGGACAATTTACATTCATACTAAGCCAATCAACATACAAACCTGTACTTCTTTGGAGAGTGGGAGGAAATCGAAGATCTTGGAGAAAACCCACCCGTAGTCAGGATTGTACACGGATCTCTGGCACTGTAAGGCAGCAACACTACCTCTGCCCATAGCATTGCTCCATCACCAGCTAAGTGATTAGGGTCTCGCATGCTGTCTGTGTGGAGTTTGCACGTTCCTTCAGAACAGAGAAACATGGCGACTTCTGGGGTGATGAGGGCAGCTTTGCAGTTAAGGCGCGGATGGGGTGACGGTACAGATCACACATTATTTATTGGAAGGACAGGGCAGCTGTGCGTGGCTCATGACCCACTACTGGCCCTGTTCCATTTGACCATCACTCTGCAAGACGTAATTACTGCAGCACGATGATACCTATAACATAATGGCTGAAATCACAGTGTGAAGGATGTCCACTGCACTCTGATGTATTCTGTTAATGCCTTGTGTTCCTATGCTTTTTAGCTTTTCGGTTTTTATTCCCAAATAAAGTCCCACAGAAAGGATCTTTTATAGGATTCCAGGAGGCTGTTTGGAAATTTCCCATTTGTTTTTAGGACAAGTCGTGTCTCTGGGCAAGGATAACCCATCATATTGCGAGTGTGAGGCCGGGCTACTTTCTTTCATTTCTACGATCACCAATCCACGGGGAGATGGCAAGGGACATCATGTGTTGCACATGGCCAGGTTCCAGCTGAACTGAGTCAGACAAATACCTGATCACTGAATCCCTCCTCAGCTCCTTCACATCACGGCAGTATTACATCTGTCCCAAAGCACTTTATGGGCAATAAACTGCTTTTGTGGTGGAGTAGTATTGTAATATAACAAGTGTTATCATCTGTCATGAATTCCATGCCTTGCAAATGTTTCTTTCTCAGGTATTCACCCAGTTTTCATTTGAAGCTTCCCAAATTCTTTCAGTGCATTTGGCATTCCAGATCATAAATTCCGCCTCATTAGAAAAACCTTTCAGATCCCCTTTGGTTTGTTTAATTATTTCAGTCCCGTGTCCTCTGAATACCAACATTTTCTGCAAGTGTCGGCAGATTCTCATTTGCTTCAGTTATGGGAAGGGATTGTATAGTTAAGTTTAGTTTAGTTCATTATTGTCACGTATACTGTGGTACAGTATAAAGCTTCTAATGCGTACTATCCGCTCAAAGCAAGGACTATACATGATTACCATCAAGCCATCCAGAGCGCACAGATCTGGTGTTGAAATAAAGATTTAAACGAGTGGAGCGACTGTAGTTCTCTCTGAGGGTGAGGGGTGACCTGATGGGTTGTAAAACTGTAAGAGGCATAGAGGGGGGAGAGAGTCAGAATATTTTCCCAATGGTAGGGATATAAAAAAGGTTTAAGGTTTCTTATCGAGTGGATCATATCTGAAACAGCCAGAATAACTGGTGGAATCAGATGCCACCGTTAAGGGCATGTCTCACTTTCACGACCTAATTCACAACCTCTGCTGAATTTGCCCTTGACTCATCCTCACAGCTAGTCGTAGGTACTCGTGGCATCAAGTAGGTCTGGCCGTTTTTTTATAAAATGATGAAAAATGTCCACGAGTACATGAGTAAAAAAGGTCGTGAATTAGGTCGTGAAAGTGGGACAGGCCCTTTAGGAGGCATTTAGACAGACACCAATGCCCCTGTCCCACTTAGGAAACCTGAACGGAAACCTCTGGAGACTTTGCGCCCCACCCAAGGTTTCCGTGCAATTCCTGGAGGTTCCCGGAGGTTTTTGTCAGTCTCCCT
This sequence comes from Amblyraja radiata, assembly GCF_010909765.2. Classification (NCBI taxonomy): domain Eukaryota; kingdom Metazoa; phylum Chordata; class Chondrichthyes; order Rajiformes; family Rajidae; genus Amblyraja; species Amblyraja radiata. The sequence continues at coordinate 15,659,333 of NC_045989.1, read as the reverse complement.
ACCTGCTTCCACTACCTGCAACCTCCGGCAACCACCTGCAACCTCCGGGAACCGCACGGAAACCTTGGGTTGGGCGCAAAGTCTCCAGAGGTTTCCGTTCTGGTTTCCTAAGTGGGACAGGGGCATGACAGTAAATATGCTTGGCATAGAAGGTTGCGGATCTAATGTAGACAAATGGGATTAGTGTAAATGGGGAAAAATGTCGGCATGGACATGAGGGGCTGAAGGGCCGGTTTCTATACTACCCCACTACTGACTACTTTCAAACTCTCCTTTAGTCATCTCTGCTCCGAGAAGAAAAATACCATCTTCTCCAGTCACAACATGTTACTGCCATCCCCTGACCCCTGATATCAATTCAGTGAAGTCAATTGAAATCAAAATAGTGAGAGTGTTTATGAGGCAGCTGATCGATACTATCCATTTTACACCAACACCCATCAGTTAAACTAACCTTCATGAGCTATAAGTCAGTAACAAATTAATTAACTCTTCAGGAAGGAATGTCAGACGTAGGACTATCTTCCTTTTAACACAGGGCCAGTCTTGTGCCTTGTTCATATAAAACATCTTCCTGTCAGATGCACCATTTTCTACTCCATATTAGGACACAGATGAAATATGTCCTGTGAACAGGATGACAATTGTAACACAATGATTTTCTTTCTGTAATGAGGCCTCCATTAATCTCGCTATAACTTCAATATGAATGCTCATAAACCAACAATATTTCTTTGATTTCTTGACTGCTGTCATGAATAACCATAAAACAATGTTGCAAGATGATAAGTTTTGGTATCCAAATGCATGACATAAATCAGCTTCGTCTCGAAGGGTAAATGAAACCGAACCTGGAGCAGAATAAGTGCTATACTGCAGTAATCGAAAGCTTTCTCAAATGAGAAATAACTTAGGTGTAACAATACACTGTTGCAGCTGCAGATACAAACACGGCGCAGCACACACTACAATAGCACTACACTGGAGGACGCAGAACTGAGCAATAAACCCGAAGTATTGATCTGCAAGTCGCGATGGGCAGCACACTGGCGCAGCAGTTAGTGCAGCTGCCTCACGGTCTTAGTGCTGGATGTGGGTGGGGGCACTCAGTTTTGCAAGCTGACACGCCCAGGTGGGGAATGCTCTTTGATCTGTCTCACTGATCAGATGCCAGGATTCTGATCTAATGCTGCTCACTTTTCCAGAGTCTCTCAGGGGATGACCCTTCCGCTGAGGAAGATCCCGCTAACACCTTGCCCTCCCAGCACCCAGAGATGGGAAGTTTCTTGAACCTCCTTTAGTTTGTCCACTCTAGCAAAGCCAAACACTCTATGGAGAGTCCCTCCTCAAGGAGAGGGCTCCAAATCCATAGTTGCCTAAAAATGGCAAACAGGTAGACAAGAAGGTGAAGACTCCTTACTACACACTTCAGGTCATAGAATATAAGAGCTGGAACATTAGGTTGCGACTTTACAAAACATTCATTAGGCTCAAGTTGTCCTACAACTTTAGGCTGTGCACGCCATACGCAAGAAGAAGAAGATTCATTAAGCTGCACCTGGAGTATTGTGTGCAGTCCAGGTTGGTAATCTGTAGGATGGATGCACTTGTGCTGGGCCGAATGCAGAGGATTTTAGTTATTGAGAGATTGGATAGGCTGGGCTTGGACATGGTGGATTGAAGGACCTGTTTCTGCACTGTACAACTATATGACTGACAAAGTAACTTCATTTAGAAGATCCTCTCTATAGAATGGTGTCAGCTCGCCCTCAGAAGAAGGCCATTCTCACTGTGTGGCCATTTGAACGAGCTCTCCAATTAGATCATTATCCCACCCTTTGTCTAGAACGCTGCACATCATTCCTGTTTCCTCTATATCTCCAGTTTCCCCCACTCTGATTTGTATATATCATCATCTCATTCCCTGCTTGCATCAGCTTCAAATGTACCAAGGCTCAGATAACTTTTGGAGATTAGGAGACGCTTTAATTTCTCCCGCTTGAAGGGGAGCGATTCCCAGTTGCAGTTTCTCTTATTACCAAGGTGGATTAAACAGTTGGAGAGCTTCTTCATGAAGCAGCTTAAGACAATTCGATGCATTGCCTCTGCAACGTAGTTAGTTCTCTGTATTTTCTTTATTGCTGATTGCATTTGTCTTTATCGATTCTTGTTAACCTTCATTCTGGTTTTTGCTCTGCTTGTAACTTGTTGCTCATTAAAACTGTAAAATCTTTGCAGAAACAATTCAAGCAAAGCCAAGGTTAGTGTTCAGAGGCTTTACAGAGATGAATGTGTGCATCTTTGTAAATTCACCGAGTAAAGGGCCTGTCCCACTTAGGCTATTTTGTAGGCGACTACAGGCGACTGGGCTGTTTCCACATGGTCGCCGGGATGTCGCCTGTATGGTATTGAGTAGTCTCCTTGGTCGCCCAAAGAGTCGTAGCGTCTTTCTGGTCGCCTCTGGATTTTCAACATGTTCAAAACATTTTGGCGACAGTGAGTTGACGGCAATGAACGTAGCTTGACTTCTCCTGACGTAGGTGCTGCCGTAGGTTGTCGCCCGGTGATGTAGGTTGTCGCCGGTGCTGACTAGGGTGAATTCCATTGGCGACCGCCTACGCCAACCTATGTCAACCGGCACCAGGTACCGGTGACTGAATTGTCTTCAGTTGTCGCCGACAGGGTTGTAGCTTGTCGTTGGTTGTCGCAGATGGACGTAGGTTGACTTCGGTTGTCGTAGGTTGTCATAGATGTGGTCATAGGTGGACGTCCTAATAGGTCACCGGTTGTCGGAAGCTTGCCGTAGCTTGACGTTGATGAGGTGGTAGATTGCTGTAGCTTGTCGTAGACATTGTTGTAGGGGGGTCCAGTCGCTGTTTTTTTGGCAACCTGCTACCACTATGACAGTCGCCGGCAGTCGCCTAAGAAATCGCTTAAGTGGGACAGGCCCTTAAGGAACCTAAATATTATGAGCAAACATACTGTATTGATCAGAACCAGGTAAATGTTCCTGTTCACCAGGGGTTCCTGGCACATTGCGGGTGTGGCACAGGAGATCTCTTCTGGTCCAGGTCCCAGTATCACCACGTCTTTGAAATGGGCCTGCTTCAAATGAATGAAAGTATGAAATAGAGCATTAAGTAAATGCTGTGGAGCGCACTGACCCAACCAACTCCACAATCCCACAACAAACTCCTCTAACCCTACCAAACCCACCAACCCTACCCACTCCACCAACCCACCAACCCTACCCACTCCACCAACCCACCAACCTAGTGCCTCCACCAACCCCACCACTTTACCAACCCCATCGACCCACCAAACCCACCACTCCCACCCACTACACCGACCCACCAATGCCATGAACCCACCAACTTCACCGACCCACCAACCCATTGACTCCACCGACCCCACCAATCCCACCACCCTCACCAAACCACCACCCCCCACTAATCCTAACACCCACTCCCACCAAACCCTCCACCAATTCTCGCTGTGTGGCCACTTCAACGAGCTCTTTGTCCCACCTTTGTCCAGAACTCTGCAGAACTTTCCTGAACTAGACGAAGAATCGTGGCAAAGAATAGGAATTGTTGCAGCACATACGGTGGCCGTTTAGCCCATCGAGCTAATGCTGGTTCTCTGCCAGCAACCATAGCTACCTCTTCCCCTGCATCTTCACCTGTCTCTGCCCCAAACATCTCTCCTTCTGAGAGCGGTGTCCTTTACTGCCACTGAATACTCACTGGGTCGAGGCATAATTTTAGATCCGATTTTTATTTGGACCAATTAGTCCATTCTGGTTACATTTTACAAACAGTACCTTCCCTTCCTTTCCCTGCTGCCTGCCTTCCATTTCAATGTTCCTGTTCTTTCACTTTGCGTACAGTCTGACTCTCCACTGCTGCTTTTCTTCTGCGTAAATTTGTCGTTCACGTTTAAGATTAAATTAGACAACTACCTCAGTAACAACAATGATCAAACTGATGATCTGAACTCACTAGTTAATTTAATGAGAGGTTGTTAAGTGATAATGAGGGGATTTTGTGTTGAAAGCTGTTTACATCACTCGATGGTTTAAAATAAATTGAATTGAATACTGGAAATATAAGCAGCAGGTTTTCGGAGTAGGTTACCTGTCAGTGTTCCTTGTTATACATGTACACTGACACCACACCCTATCGACACCTGCATCGGGCAGCCTCCTGCATCCATGCAGAACTCAAGAAGGAACTGCAGATGCTGGAAAATCGAAGGTACACAAAAATGCTGGAGAAACTCAGCGGGTGCAGCAGCATCTATGGAGCGAAGGAAATAGGTAACGTTTCGGGCCGAAACCCTTCTTCAGACTGATAGGGGGTGGCGGCCCCCTGATAGGGGGTTTCAGTTAAACCATTCTGTTTCAGCCACTCTTCCAAGCGTTTGCCAGCTCATTGTTCCACTTGGACACAGAGGCCCCCCGGGTTACGAATGACCTGACTTGTGGAAATCCGACCTCACGCAAATTCTGCCAGACAATTTTATAGCAGTTTTCAATGTAGTAGTAATAATAGTGTTTCATGGTAAATATTCAATGGTTTATTTGTCACGTAAGCAACTGCTCAGTGAAATTATTTTTGCATATATTACACATGCAGACAGCGCCATGTATTGGTGCCATTCCTGGTCGGTCCAGCGCGCTCGATGTGTATCGGTCCCTCTCCTGGTCTGGCCATCTATGTGTCCCGGGGGTGGCCCCTGCAACCAACCTTGAAGACGCTAGCAGCAATTCCCCGGTTCACCCTCCTGCCGGCCTTTGCTCCTCACAGCCGATGTCTCCAGCACCCTCCCGATTCTGCCGCCCGCCAGGCCTTCATTAGTTTCATTCATTTTAGGGTGAATATTTGATGAAATGAAAGGTTTATAGCTGGTATATGTAGAGCAATACAATATAGGTAGCAGTAAAAAACACATGCTTTCTACAGAGAAACTGGCTTACGAACAGTTATTCAGGAAGGGAACCCTGACATGGCATGGAGAATGCATGTGTGTTTAAAGTATATCTGCCTCCATGCATTGGGCCAGAAATGTGGATAGTGTAGCGGTGCCTGCTGGCGCACGCAGGTATCGGACCCGGCATTTGGAAGCCGCGGTCACGTGACTCGGGGGGGTGGGCTGCTGTTTTCGCGCGGTTTCGCTTTCGCGCCACATTTGTGTTGCTGACCACCGTTGTGTTCAGACGTGTTTGCAGAGGCCTCTAATCCAGGGAGTTGTTGTCTGAATAAATAAGTTCGCAAAACGTGGTTGTCGTCTTTGCATCCGCTTATTGCTGACCTAAGTGCAGACACAACTGTGCCCGACGTGCCCATGCCAACTTGTGGATGGTACAACGACAGGTACAGCTCACTCGGGAACCATGCTGACGTCTTCACTAAAATCATTCCAAGTGGCGACCACCACAAACAGGTTGAGAACCAGCACCAATGCTATCCCGCTACAATGCCAAGATGTGAGACTGGGTTTTTTTTCCCACAATAGTATTGGATCGTATATTTTGACATTTCAGTCAAGAAGGAGTTTCTACATACCTGACTATATTGATTCAAAGTTGGATGTTTGTTTTGTTTATTACAGCTCTTGAAAGGTCAGTGAAATGAGAGGATGATGGATAGTCAATATTCTCCTGCCATTCAAGACCGGTGATCCATGCAAGAGGGTTGGTTTGCACCTGTGTCCTGGGAGAGAGATTTGCTGGTGCTCTTTTGGGAATGTTTAAACTAGATTAGCAGGGGAGAGGGTCCCAGAGCAGAAAAGAGGCAGATGAGAAGATGGGATAAATATCGTAGTCAAGAGAGCAACTTCAGTTCAGTTTAGTTAATTGTCACGTGTACCGAGGTACAGTGAAAAGCTTTTGTTGCGTGCTAACCATTCAGCGAAAAGACAAGACATGATTACAATCTAGCCGTTTACAGTGTACAGATCCATGATAAGGGAATAATGTTTAGTGCAAGGTAAAGCCAGTAAAGTCCGATCAAAGATAATCCAAGGATCACCAATGAGGTCGATAGTCGTTCATAGACAGTAGTTTAGCAGACAATAACAACATTTAAAAGGCATTTGGACAATAAGGTTTGGAAGGATGTGGGTCAAACATAGGCAAATGAGACCAGCTTAAGTGGGCATCTTGGTCGGCCTGAACAAGTTGGGCCGAAGGGTCTGTTTCCAAACTATATTACTTACTCTATGACTCTGAAACTCCTCATACTCATGGTGTGATGAATGTGAAAGCAGAAATACATTTAGGAACTTAAACTAAATTGTGGAAAATGAACTCATAAAATTAAATAATATTTTATGATTAATGCATTGATGATATCTCAGTGAGTGACACGATTGAACATTCCTGCCAATAAAGCCTGTGAGGAAAGACACACCTGGAGCCTGGTGGGATGTGACTTCTCACCAGCTCCTTTGAACTGAATTTAATCGAAAACCAATTGCTCACATTGATCGGTGACATCGATCACAGATACTGTCCTTTCCCTCTGTCTTCCGTGCACGTGAGGCATTGACAGGAGCCCCACATGTGCACCCTCACAATCTGTGGCAAACAACACACTTGTTTAGATGCTGTGCACACATGGGTGCCCCACATGTGGCATGGGAGATGCATGATGTGGGTCACGGATGACGTGGGTCATGCATGATGTGGGTCATATATGGCATTGAGCATGCATAGCGTAGGTCATGGATGGCATGGCTTATGGATGGAGGGATCATGGATGGAAAGGTCATGGGTGGAGAGGTCATGGGTGGTCATGGGTGGAGGGGTCATGGGTGGAGAGGTCATGGATGAAGAGGTCATGGGTGGAGAGTTCATGGGTGGAGGGGTCATGGGTGGAGGGGTCATGAGTGGAGGGATCATGGATGAAGAGGTCATGGTGGAGAGGTCATGGGTGGAGGGGTCATGGGTGGAGGGGTCATGGGTGGAGGGGTCATATCCGGAGGAGGCGCTGTCCTGAACGGCTGCCTGTCCTGCAGCTGTCCGTTTTTTCCCCTTCTTTTTTATTATTTTTAGTTCGTTAAGTGTACAGTCAGGGGGTCTAAATCTTTTATGTGTGGGGGGTGGTGGGGGGGAAGGGGGAAACTGCTTTTCTAAGTCCCTACCTGGTCGGAGGGGTTGCCTTCCTCCGAGCAGCGTCTTCGACCTGTCCTCGTGGCCTACCAGCGGGTCCTGGAGCGACGTTTCCCTGAGGGGACCTGGCCAGAACATCGGCGTTGGCGGCGGCGCAGAACATCGGCTTTGGCGGCAGTGCAGCGCTGGAGCGCTATTGCGGGGCGGGCGATGCCTTTCCTGGGTCGCCGCGCTGGGACTCCAGTATGCTTGGTACCGCCGAGGAAAACATCGTGGAGCCGCGGTTCTGCGGAGCGGCCAGCTGCGACGTTGAACTTACATCTCGCCGAGATCACCAGTGTGCGGAGCTCCGTCTGGCGTGGTCTGTTGGCTTGGAAGCCGCAGGCTCCGGTGGGAAGGCGGCCGTTCCTGGCACCCCAAGCCGCTGGGGGTTCTCCCGACGCCGGAGTACCATCACCCGGCGAGAACATCGGGCGCCGTGGCGGCGACTGTGTAGGCCTCAATAGGCCCAACTATGGGTGGACAAGAGGATGGGGACTGGACTTTGTGCCTTCCCCCACAGTGGGAATCACTGTGGGGGGATGTTTTGGTGTTGAATTTCTTTATGAATATTGTGTTGTATTTTTATTAGTGTGCTGCAAGGACATCAGAATTTCCCCTGAATAAGGGGATTAATAAAGTATTTATCTATCTATCTATCTATCTATCTATCTATCTATCTATCTATCTATCTATCTATCTATCTATCTATCTATCTATCTATCTATCTATCTATCTATCTATCTATCTATCTATCTATCTATCTATCTGGCATTGAGCATGCATAGCGTAGGTCATGGATGGCATGGCTTATGGATGGAGGGATCATGGATGGAAAGGTCATGGGTGGAGAGGTCATGGGTGGTTATGGGTGGAGGGGTCATGGGTGGAGGGGTCATGAGTGGAGGGGTCATGAGTGGAGAGGTCATGGGTGGAGGGGTCATGGGTGGAGGGGTCGTTGGTGGAGGGGTCATTGGTGGAGGGGTCATGGGTGGAGGGGTCATGGGTGGAGGGGTCATGGGTGGAGGGGTCATGGGCGGAGGGGTCATGGGTGGAGGGGTCATGGGTGGAGGGGTCATGGGTGGAGGGGTCATGGGTGGAGGGGTCGTTGGTGGAGGGATCATGGATGAAGAGATTTAAACCAGAATCTGCAGTTCCTTCTTACACAAAAAGTCAGACATTAGATTGGTGCAGGATAACAGGCCTGAAAGAAAATGTCCAGAGATATGAAATAAAGTGGGCCAATGGTTGTACAGCTCAAAAACAAAAATAGTTCATAACATTCATGTTAAAGCTTAAAATATGAATCTGAGTTTAGTTAAAGGCGACATTAAGCCTGGAAAGATTGCTTTAAATCTATCGTCATTATTAATGCCAGGATGTTTAGGCACTAAAAAATTCTGAAATAGGCAGGCAAAAAGGCATAATTTTAAAAAAAGGCATGGAAAAGGCATTTATTGACACAAAAAAGGCATAAAGGGCATTTATTTCCACCACCAATATATGGTTAAAATAGTAATATAAAGGTACACCACATTAAATGACCAAAGTTGCTTGGTTGCACATAATTACTGGCATTTTTTTTCAAATTATCTGTTAAACTATGCCGTCTGTCAGACAGATTATGCTTCAGTTGTGAAAAACTTCTTTCTACCTCAGCTGAGGTTACTGGTGCATACCCAAAACAAGCTACAGACTCTATATTCATGTTGATATCTTGTGCATTACAATTACCTTTGAGAACTTTAGCTATGTTTTCTAATTCTTCAAGATCTTTGTTAGCTAAAATCACTCTCTCACATTTTCCTTGTTTGTCTTTATCTCCATTGCCAGGAACTTTACGAATATCGTCAGTTACTTTGTTGAAAACCTGCAAATTATTCACTAATGTTTCGCTATGTTTCTCAAGGGAAATGATAACTTGTGGGAAGTTTGCAAAATTGGAAGTAATAAACACAAGATCGAGATGGAGGGACTCCTGACTGCAGCAGATTCTTCTTCTTCAAAACATTTAGCTTTCCAAATTTTGCAGCATAGTAGAGTACAGCAGAGAGCCATGTACCCCACCAAGTCAAAATGGACTGAGGAGGTAGCGGAATCTCGGGTGCCATTTCCTTGAACAACTGCACACGTGATGGTGCTTTGAGGAAGATTTTCTTGACATTGGAAACTAGGCGATCAACATTTGGAAACAAGTTCATATGTGCTTGGCAATTCTATGAAGTCCTTGAGCTAAACATGTCAAATGCAACATTTTGGGGAATAAAACTTTAAGTCACAAACAGAAGAACATTCTCGTGTTTTATACCTTCTGGCCAAAGTACAGCAAGTGAAGATATAAACAACTGAGCAATAGTTGAGCTGTTTGACTTCTCCATTACTTCCGATGTCAACAAATACTCCTTTGATGGTTGACCTGCCTCCAGTGAACCGATGACCACACTGGCAACATATCTCCCCACAGCATCGATTGTCTCGTCTATTGAGATCCATATTTTGTTGCATGCAACTTCATCTCTAATTTTCAGCACAACAATGTTGAAGTTGCTGTCAACATAATTTTCCATAATGATGACTCGCTTAGTATATGTTCCTCTGTATATTTCTCTAAAAAACCTCTGAGAGATTTGTTTTCCAATTTCCACAGTGGAATTCCAGCATCAATGAATGCCTTGCACAGATCACTCAAACTCAGATTTGCGACTGGAGCCGGCAGTAAATGTAGTGAGGAGACAAGCTTGGGTATTTCGCTTGGGTAGTCTACACCCCAGCAGTATCAACATTGACCTCTAATTTTAGATAGCCCTTGTCTTCTCCCTCCTCCCCTCCCCTTCCTAGCCTTCCTTCTAGTCCTACTGTCTCCGCCTCTTCCTTTCTTTTTCCTGCCCCTCCCCCATCAGTCTGAAGAATGTCTCGACCCGAAACGTCGCCTATTCCTTCTCTCCATAGATGCTGCCTCACCCGCTGAGTTTCTCCAGCATTTTTGTCTACCTTTGATTTTTCCAGCATCTGCAGTTCTTTCTTAAATAGATATTAGAGAAGACAGAACCAGCGGGCAGCGGCACGAACGAATGAACGACCGACGGTGGCGACCCCGGTTTCGCCCCGGTGGTGGAAGTTTTCTTGTAAGTTATACTATGTTAACACGTTAATAATAACATTAATATTAACGTGTTAACATAGAAAGCGTCATTGTAATCACGGTACAACTAGAGAATATAGCACGACATTTTAGCAAAACAGCAACCAAAAGGCTGATTTAGGCACTCGATCGTGAAAAAGGCATTATCCTGGTGAATTCATCAAAAAAGGCATGAAAAAGCACTAATGGGATTTATGGCAAAAATCCTGACTCTAGTCATTATTCTCAGTGTCACCATTAGTGCCAGCAGAGCGGCAATTTCCAGTTACCCTATCAGCATCTGCTGATTACACTGAGATTGCAATCTCCTCAGTGCTAAGACAACCTGGGGGATTCTGTCTGAACATTCAATTCAAAAAAAAAAGAGAACACTTCATTTGGGAAATGAGCCCTGTCTGTTTAGCGAAAGAATCAGGCTCTGCTCTGGAAGCTGGAGGCTCAGGTGCCACTTCTGGGAACGCTTTGCACTGTCTCACCTCAGTGACCGTCATGAGACATAAAAGACGGAAACTTGGGCTCTCACACGATATTTCCGCATACTGCACCATTATTCCGTTCCAGAGAACTTCTCCTGGTAACAAGCACTGAGCGGAGTGTGCTTGATTTCTCTAACAACTAATGAGCCGTTGTTGAAATCATGCCCTTGCAAATTGATGGATTTGAAGTTCTGCACTCACACAATTTATTTACCCGGGAGCTGCTAATTATAAAAAAAATGAACAAAACCGTTCCCTCCTTGGCCTTGTCATTAACGAGGGACACTGGCCCTCGTGGCGGATTTGGCTGAAGGAGGGCAGTGTGGAAGCAGAGAGCACATTACATGACCAGCTAATGACCCTTTCACACTCTCGAGAGAACTGATAGATTTAAGGTTGCCCACATCCACGGTTCTCGTTGTCAGTTTCCATGTAGTTACACACACTAGTTTCACCGTTTCCAGATGTCCGTTCTGTTTACCAGTTCTCGGGTGACTGAATTATGAATTTCCCAACGGATTATTGTGAGCAACTCATCTGGCAGGTTACAAAAGGATTTTGCTCACTTTGTGCTCATTATCCGTACATCACCTTCCCAAACCGAACCAAGGACCTGTCCAAGTGACGGCATTAGCAACGTTAGAGCAGTCTGCTCGCCCGTCACACTAACTGCACTCAGTAGGGTATTGATCAAAGGAAGCCCATCAGTGGTTCATGGTGAAGCCATCGTGAAGCAGAGCCAGTCCTTGCGTGGAGATCTTGCACAACTTGTTGAAGCAGCTGTCGGAGATCATTAAGGGTGAGCCGTGTGGATCAGTGATGGCGCTTGCTGGCATTGGCCTTCACGCTGCACTGAACTTCAAATCAGGCTCCCAGTCGCCCTGGGGCAACCCAATTTATTTGCTTCTCTGTGGCAGTGGCAGGTATCCCCTGTTCAGCGCCCACAGTGGGTGGATGTGTTGTAGATGAAGAGCACACCTGCAACATCGGCCCATCCTCCATCCCTCTCCTGCCTCTGGTGGGAGGGCAAACCACTGGCTTCATCTTCAAATTACAGCCAGGTCAACGAGGAGTGAAATCAGATCCTCAGTCGGGAGTGAAAATCTGCAATTGACCCTGCTTGAACATGTGGAAGGAAGAACTAGACTCAGATATTTATCAGCTGGTGGTAATGGGGCTAAAGAGCAAAGGCAGGAGAATGGAATAAATGTAGACCAACCATGCAGTCTTTAACTGGTGGGACAGGTTCAAGCACTGGATAACTACTCCTGTTTCCATGATACAAATATCTTTGAGAAAGCCCAGAGTGGTGATGTATGAAAAGATTTATGGTCTGTAATGAGAACAAGACGTAATGACCACTCATTGGGCATTTAGACCCACGCCTATACTGCTTATCAACACTGCTGGTGAATCTTTGCTCCAGCATCCTTCACTTACTGTCAGCCCATCTGTCTGAACTGCTGGGACATCCTTTATTGCAGCCTGGATTTGGTTTCACATTGTCATCCCCATAATCCCAATTTTATCAGTATATTTACCTATATAACACAAATAGGATGAGTAGCACTGTAGGAGGTGCCTCTAGCCTGCAGGTTTAACCCTGACCTCTAGTGCCAGTTCTTCCTGTGACTGTGTGGGCTTCCTCCTTTAGTGCTCGGTTTCCTCCCAATAACATATAGGTTGGTAGATTTCTATGTTTCTAATGGGTTGTTGATTGGGGACGATCAGCCATGATCACAATGAATGGCGGTGCTGGCTCGAAGGGCCGAATGGCCTCCTCCTGCACCTATTTTCTATATTAATTGGCCGCTATAAACTGACCCAGTAGTGTGGGGGAGAGGTAGAATCTGGGGGAAGTTGATGGGAATGTGGGGAGAAATAAATAAGATTAGTATTGGATTATGTAAATAGATGCTTGTTGGTTGGACAGCTGTGTGATCATGACCACATAATCACACTGGCCAACGAACTAAACACCTTCTTTGCCCGGTTCGATACTAGCAACACCACCAGGTGTGGAATAACCCCGGCCATAGCGGAGGGACAGGCCTTAACACTGAGCACTCAGGAGGTACAGTGCGCTCTGCGTAGGATCAATCCACGCAAGGCTGCAGGCCCGGATGGTGTACAGGGAAGAGTATTAAAGGACTGTGCTGGACAGCTGGCGGAGGTATTCGCGAGAATCTTCAATCTCTCTCTATCGCTGGCAACAGTCCCCAAGTGCCTGAAAACAGCCACCATAGTGCCGGTGCCGAAAAAGTCCAAAATCACCAACCTCAACGACTACCGGCCGGTTGCCTTGACTCCAATCCCCATGAAGTGCTTCGAAAGGCTGGTCCTCTCCCATATTAAATCCAGCATCCCTGCCTCACTGGACTCCCATCAATTTGCATACAGGGCAAATAGATCGACAGAGGATGCCATCTCTCTGGCCCTTCACACTGTCCTGACTCACCTGGACAGACAGGGCACGTATGTGAGGATGCTCTTCATTGACTATAGCTCTGCATTCAATACGGTCATCCCCACCAAGCTCACTACTAAACTCCACCAGCTAGGCCTCAGCTCACCGATATGCGCTTGGATCCTGAACTTTCTCACGGAGCGACCGCAGGCAGTGAGACTGGGCCCGCACCTGACCTCCACCATCACCCTGAGCACCGGCACACCACAGGGTTGTGTACTAAGCCCCATGCTCTACTCCCTCTTCACTCACGACTGTGTCCCTGCATTCGACACCAACACCATCGTGAAGTTTGCAGACGACACAACAGTGATTGGGCTGATCACCAACGGTGATGAAACAAACTACAGAGCGGAGGTGCAGAACCTGGTGGACTGGTGCGCCAATAACAACTTGGCACTAAACACCTCCAAGACCAAGGAGCTGATTATTGACTTCAGGAGGTCCCATTCTGGAGAATACGCCCCAATCTCCATTTATGGGGAAAGTGCGGAGAGAGTGTCCAGCTTTAAGTTTCTGGGCACTCACATTTCAGAAGACCTCACATGGTCCACAAACACCGCCGCGCTGGTCAAGAAGGCACAGCAACGACTGTTCTTCCTGAGGACATTAAAAAAGACTGGTCTGCCCCAACAGCTGCTGACAACGTTCTACCGCTGCACCACAGAGAGCATACTAACGTATGGCATCTCAGTGTGGTATCTCAGCTGCACGGAGGCGGAGAGGAGAGCTCTTCAGCGCGTCGTCAACAGAGCGCAGAGGATCATCGGGACAGAGCTACCAGCCTTGGAGGGCATCTACCACACGCGGTGCCTCAGGAAGGCCCTCAGCATCCATAAGGACTCATCACACCCCTGCCACGGTCTGTTTCAACTACTTCCCTCCGGCAGACGTTACAAGGCCTTCTACGCCCGAACCTCAAGACTCAGGAACAGTTTTATCCCAAGAGCTATAGCGGCTCTGAACCGGCCCTAATGAGTGCCCCCCCACCCACCCCCTTTGGACAGTCTCCCTCAGATGGTCACGTCAATCAATTCAGCTTGCTTATTTATGTATTGTATTTATTTACCTTTCTTGTACATCAGTGGAGCTGCACACTAAATCTCGTTGCACTGACGTGCAATGACAATAAAAGATATATTGTTATTATTATTATTATTATTATATTATAACTCCATACACATACCATAGTCTCCCAAATATGCTGGGGTCTTCCAATGGGAGGCACAGTGGTGCAGCGGTAGAGATGTTGCCTTACAAGAGACAAGACAAGAGACAAGAGACATTTATTGCCACATGTACCAATTGGTGCAGTGACATTTGTGGCCACCATACAGCCATACGAATAAAAAAAAGAGCACAGAACACGATGGTCTTTAACATAGACATCCCCACACAGCGGAATCAAAGTTTCCCACTGTGAGGGAAGGCACCAAAGCACCAGAGATCTGGTTTCTATCCTGGTTATGGGTGCTGTCTGCACAGAGTTTGCACATTCTCCCTGTGACTGTGGGTTTTCTCCGGGTGCTCCGGTTTCCTCCCACATTCTAAAGATGCGAAGGTTTGTAGGTTAATTTGCTTCTGTGTATTGTCCCCAGAGTGTAGGATAGAACTAGTGTGTGGGCGATTGCTGGTTGGTGCGGATTTGGTTTGCCCCACATCCGTTATAAATGGGTGATCCTTTGGTGTGGGCTCCGGTGAGTCGCAGGGCCCGCTTCCACGCTGTATGTCTAACCTAAACGGAAGGAACATGATTGAAAATTGGGATGATTCTCTGCCAGTCTGTGATCCACAATAATGGAAACCAAGAATCAGACTTCATCACTGCCAGTCAAATTACATTTTAAAATTGGGCAGGTCTGTGGGTAAATTTAGGTGTTAAGATCCATTCCCTCTCTCACACCATCCACAGGCCCCATCACCACAATGGCTGGATAACTGAGGAAGATTCAACCACAAGGTGTAACCTTGGAGATATAAATACACAGTTAAGATAAGACATTCAGCATCATTGTTAATGTGTTACAGGTTTTAATGCCAGAGGGGAATTGTTTAACAAGCTTGAATCAAACATATAATGCCTTTATTTTAACAGTGGTATTAATATGGTTTCTATAAAATTCAGCAGTTATAAACACAGTGTCCTGAAACCTTTTTGAAAGTCGATTTGTTGGCTGTTTTGTGTCTCACTGAATACCCATCGAGTTATTTTTGAGAAGACAGCCAAACAACTCTCAAAGGGAAATGCAAAAATAAAATCATCCAGAAAGATTTACACTAAATTTCAATGAAAATAGCTGCTACAAATGTCAGCTCTGCCAAAAATTCAGCTGAAGCCCTGACTGAGGTAATTTTAAGTAGAATTTCCTAACCTTGATAAATGTCAGTAACGGAACAAACCCACTGGCCCATCAGATAATCTGTGAGCAGAGTTTGAGGACAATCTCGCTCCTCCTGCAGGCTTTGTCTGTGGAAGACAGGCTGGACTCCCAGGGGGCAGCATCACATATTAATGACAGCTGTTTGTCAGACATTCATTTCACAAAAAAAATGCCGTTTTTTAAATTCCTTTGAACAGAATAACAGTAAAAGATTGGTAATAACTTGAGACACAAATTCCACCCCAGCAGAGTGCCAGGATGCAGAGCAGACCATATCTGACCTCAGCCTCTAGCTGTGTGACCATGATCACATAAGTGTGTCATGGAGGGGGTGAGCTGTGTTGGTGAGAGGGTGCTCTTGGAGGGGAGGATGCTCCTCAAACTGCGGAGCATCCTGGACAATACACCCGCTCCATGACACACTGGTCAACCTGAGAAGTACCTTCAGCAACTGACTGGTTCCACCAAGATGCAGTACGCAACGCCACAGGAGATCCTTCTACTCGATGGCTATCAAACTTTACAACTCCTCCCCATCCTGTCGTGGGGTAGACTGAGACTGAGAGTGACTCCTCTCCCCTCCCCCCCAAATTATACAGCAGACCTCACCTAGTCAGTACACAAAGAGTCGCCCCGTTTCTGGTGCCAACAAAGTTACAAAAGTTCATCGAACAGATTTATCTTCTCGCAGCGGCGAAGGCAGGTCTGCTGCCAATAACATGCTGGCATCTTCCAACAGGAAGGTGACTGAAAGTTGGACTGAATCTCAGTCAGTCTCAGTCATTCACCATAATGGACACCAAGACTCAATGTCATCACTGCCTGTCCAATCACCATTATCCAGTCAGGAGAATGAGGCTGTTACCCGATCACTGGAAGTACTGTACATGGTTAACAGGCTGCACTGCCTGCCACGATTCATGGCATAACCAATCCTCTTTAATCCAAGCCCTGTCATTATTGGCCAGGCTGCTTTGAGCTCGGGATTTTAATACTTCTGATAGTGACAGTGAAAGGAAGAATGTCTAGAAATTAGTTGAACATTAATGCCTCATCTTTGGATCAGTCTGTCTTTTCTGTATGTTATGTTAAAGTACCCTGAAACATGCTTTTCTATATTATAGCTAAATAATTACAAAAAGCCCAATATAATGACATAAACAATGTTCAATCAACACTGTACATTTAGCTCAGCGTGGAGTTTGCATGTTCACCCTTTAATCACCTGGGTTTTCTCAGGCTGCTCTCGTTTCCTCCCACATCACTCATATTGATGTGTGAGAAAGAACTGCAGATGCTGGATAAAATCGAAGGTAGACACAAAAGCTGGAAAAGCTGGAGCAGCATCTATGGAGAGAAAGAATGGGTGACGTTTTGTGTCGAGACCCTTCTTCAGACTGGTGTGTTCATTTTGCCAGTGTAAACAGTGTGCAACTTATGATCTGTAATGAGTGGAATGAATTCATAATACACTTTACCACATAGGAGGCATAGGATTCTGATGGATCAAGTCCATATCAACTTTTAGACCAATATCAGGAATCCCATTCTCCCACTTATTTTGTTATAGCCCACAAAACCATCAACTCCCCCCACCCCTCCCTTCAATTCCACCCATCTCCCATCAGGGTAATGGCAATTTACTATGACCACTTAATCTACCAGAACAACCCTTGATTGATGCTATTTGCCTCTAGTGGCCGTAACTGTTCCAGAAAGGGCTGCTCGGGTACAATTTAGTTGCCTTTGCATCTTTACCTTTGATCTTTCCTGGCGTGTCAATGTATCAATAATTTCACTTTTATTTTATCAAACTGTTGGTCAGAACAAGAATGCATTTCAAATTATTGCTCGGCTTGAATCTAGATTATGTTAAATCTGTCTGTGAATGCCTTGGGAGCATTGGGTTTCAGGCCCTGCCCCCTATGGATGAGATTACATGGCTTGTCTTTTGTACCATGAGGCAGGGATAAAGAGCTTGACAAAGCTACAGAGAGAAACTATATTGTTATCTTGTTAAAAGATGATGAACGTACTTGTATTCTAATGTAGACAAATTGGTTTTAAATGTGGGTGCAAAGTCAGCTGCAACTAAATTTAAAAAAAAACAGTGATTGGGGTTTAGATTAGTTTAGAGATACAGCACAGAAATAGGTCCTTCGGCCCACCAAGTCCACGCTGACCATCGATCCCCGCACACTTGCACTATCCTACACACACTAGGGACAATTTATGATTATGCCAAGCCAATTAACCTACAAACCTGTACGTCTTTGGAGTGTGGGAGGAAACCGCAGATCCTGGAGAAAACCCACGCAGGTCATGGGGGGAACGTACAAGCCCCCGTAGTCAGGATCGAACCCGGGTCTTTGGTGCTGTGAGGCAGCAACTCTACCGCTGCGCCATCTTGCCCCCCATTCCCCGATGGGGGTAAATTTGTCACAAATCACTTCCCATTTGTATGGCGCATTCTGAAATCGCATGGGAGTCTCGGTGTTGCATCAGAGTGGGTGTTCTCAGAGACTGGAATAAGATGTCCTTCCATCCAAACACATTGCTAGTTCAGACCTTTCTCCAATGTTGGAACAATGAGGGAATGGAAGTTGGTAGCTGTCCTGGGCCCCTTCCAACAGACAAATAAAAATCCATTCTTCATTTGGGCTCAGAATACAGAGCGTCTATCTGGAAAGCTAAATTTCAGTATTGATTTGCAACGCTTGATTAATGAAACGTACACTGCCGCATTAATCATGATAGTGACATCCTCTAGTAAAGTGAATGTTAAGGATGGGCAGCAACAGAGCCACTGTCCCCACAGTGCCCACAGGTGATTCTGCCTCTGGGCTGCCTCAAGGGCAAGGGCAAGGACACGTCAGTTCCAAAGGGCAGGATTTTAAACAGCCACCAGGGAGCATTTGAAAGAGCAACCGTTCTTCTCTTGAAGATAAAACAAATGTGGTCAAATTTCATGTAGGAGGAAGCGTTGAGTCAAGTCAAGTCGAGTTAAGCTGAGTTTGCTGTTGATGCACAAGTGTGGTGAGGTAGAGGTACAATGAAAGTCCTGCTTGCAGCAGCAACACATGTGCATAGACAAACGCACAAATTATGAGCCTGACCCGCTGAGCTACTCCAGCACTTTGTGTCTACACAAATTATAAACCATGCATAAATTATTCATCAATTCTGGAAGACAATAAAATAAAACAACTGCGCAAAATCAAGATATTAGTGCAAGTTGGTTGCAGAACCCAATGGTTGTAGGGTTTAACTGTCTATGTGCCACTTCAGGCCTCGGTTCCTCCTGCCTTGTGATAGTGGTGAGATGGGGCATGATCCGGATGGTGGAGGTTGTTGGTGATCGATGCCACTTTCTTGGGGCAGTGCCTCATGTAGATGCTTCCGATGGTGGGGAGGGCTGCACCTGTGATGGACAGGTCCACCACTCTGTCCTGGGCCTCCACCACTGCCAGAATGAGGCCACATGAGTCTATGACAGAAGGGGGAACATGGAAACATGCAAACTGGAGGAACAGCAGCTCATGTGTAGGTAGGAGCTGCAGATGCTGGTTTATACCATGTCATATTCTACTTGGGTAGCTCACGACCCAATGCTATGAACATTGAATTCTCCAATTTTAGGTAACTAACCTACAAGCAATCCCCCCCATCACCATTCTCCTCCCCTCCCCCCCCCCCCTCTCTTCTCTGTGCCCCACCTGGATGTGCACACATTTCTCCCTTTTCCCTTCCCCCAGTCCCCTTTCACCTATATTCCTTCCTCTGGCTTCACTTTTTGTGCCTTTTCTATCCTTATTTCATACTTTTCGTCTTTTCTTCGCTGGCCTTTCTTCATCCATCTGCCAATAAAAAAAACCTCCCTCACCTATATCCTCCGATTACTTTACCCCATCCTCACCTCTCTTCCAGTTTTCACCACCCTACTACAATCGGTCTGACGAAGGGTCCTGACCGAACGTGAACGACCTATCCATTTCCTTCAGAGATACTGACTGACATGCTGAGTTACTCCAGCATTCTGTGCCTTTTTTCTGTAAACCAGCACCTGCAGTTCCTTGTGTCGACTCTCTGCAGCATTTTACGTTCCTGGGCATTGGAATTGGAATTGTCACAACATTGTGATACCTTCTGTAGTACATCCGTATTGCTTTTAGTATTTCGGACTGGTCTACTTCCACGACTCTCTGCAATGTCTTGCAGTCTTGGGTAGAGATGTTACCAATGTTATCTGCTGTGATGAATCTCAATGGGATTATTTCCGCGGTGTATTGGTAAGAGTTAGAGACAGTCTGAACTTCCTTTGTCTTTTGAAAATGTAGAGGCGTTGGTTTGCATTTTTGGCTCCAGTCGCTCCAAGGACAGATTGTTGATGATATTTACGCCTTGGATCTTGACATTCTCGACCATCTCCTCTTTGCCATCGGTGCTGCTGCCCGGGGTGTTGTTCACCACCGTCTTTCCTGAAGTCAATAACGAGCTCCTCCGCCTCCCTAACATTGAGGGAGAGGTTGTTGCCATGACAACATGTTATCTCCTTCATGTACTCCATCTTGTCATTGTTTGAGATCCGGCCCGCTACGGTGGTGTCATCTGTAAATAAGTAAATGGAGATAGAACTAGATTTGGCTGCACAGTGCTGGGTGTACAGGGAGTAGAGTGAGGTGCTGAGAATGCATCCTTGTGGGGCAACAATGTTGAGCTTTCTATGTTTGCCTTGCTTTGAAAATATCCCTGCAATGCATACTTGACTTTATTGTACATCAAGAAGAATAGTGGGCCTAATGATGACCATGTTATAATATGATTATATATTTCTCTTCAGTCTAAAAACCATCGGTTCACCTGTCGATGAGTTCCATCTTGACATTAATCTCTGCTTAATGCCATCTACATTATCCCACTGTGGGGAAACACATGCTTAATGATTACAGAGCTTTTGCCTCCAGTGCTGGAATATGGCTCAAGGGAAGAATAATTCTGACCATATCATTTCCAGACTATTTATTATGCTGTGTACATCCAGAAAAACATCTCTCACAATGTCCCCAGGTGTCTGGCCTTTTCTAACAGTGCTCTGATTTTAGCCTTGTGGCGTCTCTCTAACTTGAGCTTAGAGCTTGAATCTTGGTGACAGCCCTCGATGTGTTGTTCAGCCTGGTCCAAGCAAAGCTCTGTGTGCATTGATCTAATTTTCCCTGGACTCGCTCGCTGCCAGTTCTAGAGTGCTGTCTTCTCTATATTCTGCTGCACTGCAGTATGGACTTCCATTGCATTGAACTCCCCAGCTCTCACTTCAACCTCAGTGCTTTCATCGGATTACCTTCACCATCTGTTGCTTCCTCCTCATGCACCAAGGTGTGACGTGTCCTTGGCCCTGTTCCAGTCTAGTGACTAACATGATTCCTCAGCTGCCTCCCAAGACTAATGACCTCCCTCACAGAGTTGTACAGCTTGTGAATTTGACACGTTTCCAATAATTTGCAGAATCTGTGTTGTTAAATATAGAGATACAAATATCTGGACCTTGCTGGTAAATGTTGATGGTTTTAAATGGGCCCACTAGCATTTATCTGTTGAAATGTTCTGGATGATACTGGCAATGCCATGATTTATTGTCTGTTCCTAATTACGTGACTTGGGAATACAGTTAATAATCACCACATCAGTGAGCCTGGAGTGGGACTAGGTTGGATCAGAGAAGGACAACAGACTTGATTCCCTGACAGGCACTATTAAACTATTTGGCTTTATTTTGCAACATCAATTTGTTGTTTTCATAGTTACCATTACAGAGACTTCTTTTTTTCTCAATCCTAGATTAATTTAACAACTTGAATTAGAATTCCCAAACTACCATAGTAGGGTTTGAACTCTCTTCTCTGGATCTGTGGCACCAATCAGGCTGCTGGTGCAGGAGGTAAGAGGCAACCCTGTTTAAGGGTGAATGGAGTTTAGCCAGCGTGAACCAGAAGTGTATCTGTGCTCATGTATCTCCAGTGCAGATGAGAGATCATCAACCTAGAGTGTCCTCATGGATGGCCATGACATGTTGGCAAAGATGGAGGTGTATAGTCATGTCTGGTGATGTAATTAGTTGTTTGGCCCATCAATTGTGCTAAATCTGCATTAGGCATCGAGTGTGGAGGTGCCAGCATAACATTCTGTTGGTGCAATTTCAACAGAAATAATCACCGATGTCGTCTACCTTGGGCGAAGCATCCTTGATGTCGAATGTGTGCATATAAATAGGCACTCGTGGATCCAACGTCTCAGCACATTACCCAGTGGGTCAAGTGGATCGATCGTTGGTTTTACCTCTGAAGTGGATAGATATTTACCAAAAAACCTACATGGCCAAAGCCAAAAATGCAAAAGTATAAGAAATTAGATTGCAGGCTATATAATCTTACTGGATGGTTAAGGGCTAAAGGGTTTATTTTGGTTTTAATTGGCCCATGTTCCTGTCCATATTTCACAAATATTCCTCTGCGGCCTAGCGTTGAAAATTGCTATCCCCATCCTCCACCCCTTTGGGATTTGGTCCCAAAGGTCGTCTCCTGGAATATCTTGAATTGAAACGTGTCCTGGAGCAGACTGCTGCCGTGGCCACGATGAGCACACCACAGCCCACGACCGTGAGCAGCAGCAGCAGCAGCAGCAGCCCAGGAGGAGGTGGATGTGGATGACAAGGGATTACAGAAGTGGCCAAGTCCTTGCAGAAAGTGCTAGGGCTTCCCACAAGTTGGAAGTGCCCTCCCCAGGGTTAATTGCCCATTCCTTCAACCATACTGTCACCTGGCATTTATAGACAAGGATCTTTAATTTAGTTTAGAGTAGTTTAGAGATACAGTGCGGAAACTGGCCCTTCAGCCCACCAGGTCCGTGCCGACCCGCAATTCCCGCACACTATCCTACACACACAATAGGGACAATTTACAATTTTACCCCAAGCCAATTAACCTACAAACCCCACCACTTTGGAGTGGGGGAGGAAACTGGAACTCCCGTAGAAAACCCACACAGGTCACATGGAGAGCGTACAAACTCCATACAGACAGCACCTGTGGTCATGAATCGAACCCGGGTAACTGGCGCGGTAAGGCGGCAAGTCTACTGCTGTGCCACAGTGCCACCCTTCACCTTGCTTCACCGAACCCACGGGGATAAGAGGGTCACTTTTCCAGTGAGATGCAATGAGGGATGAATCAGACCAATACTGAGGACTAAAGAAGGTGCAGAAAAGACCAAGGAGGAAGAAAAGTTATTCTAAAAAGATACAGACTGGCTTCTCAAATGAGGTAAATGGTCAGACTGTTTCCCAGTGACTGATAATATCTGAACAAGTGCAGTTACTTGGTTGGATTTTTAGAAAGAGTTGATTAGCAGACAGATTCAGTAGATTCAGTTAATTACTAATGGCAAGAGCCACGGGTCATTAATTGGAACGAGGGTGGAGTGGGACGTACATTTTGTAAAACAGGAAAAATAATTGATGAATAACAGGATTGGTTTGTATTTGCTCTTCCAGCATTGATTCATCACACAAGTGGACAGGGCTCCAATCCAACACAGAACTGGAGATAAACCGTGTTGTCATTCATGTGGGATTGGAAACCAAGATGCCATGTTCCAGCTCAAAACCCCCACTGTCCTTGTCCACATGCCTGCTGTCACCCTTGATCTAACACCAGCAAAGAAGATTTGCTGGTCACCCATTTCATTGCCGTTAGTGCCAAGATTGCTGTGTTATCTCCACTGCAGTAACTTATAAAGCTAAAATGCCTTCGCCATAAAATAAAATTATAAATTGACTGTGAAGCACTTTCAGAACATTTTGTCAATGTAACAGGCACTGTTCATTCTTTTATAATAATATTTTTATTACATAATTCTGTGGGGATTAATCTGCTCAGTTTTCATAAGATATTTTCTGAATGACAATTACTTTGGATGTTATGACATTGTAAGCAAGGATATTTATTCTGAAGTCATTTTGCTTTGCCCCGTCCTGGTCATTCAGTGCACTCATCATCATCATGTTAGTGCCCTGCTGTACTTTGACTGATCTCCCTCATTTTGGGAGATGTTACATTACTTACAGAAGCAGTGGCTTCCTCATCCTCTTCATTACATTGCCGACAAAGAGATCATCAATCGTCTATTAGCACCAACAAATGAAAAGAACAAGAATCCATCACATTTAAAAACTCAGGGGAGATATTAAATTGAAAATGTTTAAATATTCATTGAAGGGATGTGAGCTACGCAGGCTGAGCCAGCATTTGATTGCCTGTCCCCAGTTGCCCTTGAGAAGATGGAGGTGAGCTGCCTCAAGGTGTAGGGATACCCACAGTGCTGTTAGATGAAGGAACAACAATGTATTTCCAATTCAGGGAGGTGTGTGGCTGGGAGGTAACTTCCAGCTGGTGGTCTTCCTATGTTTTTGCACCTCTTTTCACCTCCAGCCTTTATCATTATCTCCACCCTTCTGCCACTCAATTCCCCTTTGGAATGTGGGAGGAAGCCGGAGCACGTGGAGAAAGCCCACACGGTCACAGGGAGAACGTACTGACAGCATCCGTAGTCAAGATCAAACCCAGATCTCTGGCGCTGTAAGGCAGCACCTCTACTGCTGTGCCACTGTGGCACCCGGCTTGTTGTTAGCAGGTGGGGAGTTGGATCATTGGGTGGTGTTCATCCCTAGGGAATGGTCCTGTTGGAATATCAGCTCCTCCAGCCCGACCCCGATGTGGATTCTGTGTGAGCAGCTGAACAATGAGATGAGGTCAGTGGGGGCACAACAGCTGCCAGCATAGAGACTGGAAGCAACGTGGCCTCCCCAACCCACGAGGGGTGACCCTTTCTCAAGGACTCATTTTTGACCCATATAAATATATTGTGCTACTGTAAGCTAGTGCATCAGCAAATCATGCATGGTGAGCCCAAACACTGACCACAATTCCTATCCCAAGATTGTGTAGCTAATCCATTGTTAATGTTGAACTTTACAAATAGGCTACAAACTGAAAGGAAGCCCTGAAAGGAATCCTGCCAGCTCATTAAAAGTTGCAAGTTATAAAAAATAAAAGGATGTCTCCTGGGTACAAACATTATATATATTGTGAAGTTGGAATGTGGACTATATCGTGCAGTAGAATAGTATTAGCATGACGCATTAACTCACACACAGTAGACGTCTGTCCTAGTGGTGCGACAGGGTCTTGACACAAAACATCAACCACCCCTCTCTGCATCACCAGATACTGTCAGACCCGCTGAGTTCCTCCAGCAATTTGAATTTGCTCCAGTTTCCAGCATCCTTTGTGTCAGCAGTATCTCCCTGCTGTATCTGGATAGTCATTCTTGGCTGGAGAAATTTTATTGAGATGTTAAACTTTTTGTAATCAAGTTTCAAGCTTGGCAACGGACTTGCTGGTACAGGACAGGGAAAGCGGCAGATGGATTCCACTATCTGGCCTTCTGTGCTGACAGCACTTCCATGGAATCTCCTTAGCTAGGGACTCTACCATTACTACAGCCTCCGCATTAGTTACATGGAGATAATGAAGCCCATTATCAGGGAGGAGCAGGGATCATAAGTGATAGGAGCAGAATTAGGACATTTGGCCCCTTAAGTTTACTCCACCATTCAATCATGGCTGATCTATCATTTAAGAAGGAACTGCAGATGCTGGAAAATCGAAGGTAGATAAGAATGCTGGAGAAACTCAGCGGGTGAGGCAGCATCTATGGAGCGAAGGAAATAGGCAACGTTTCGGGTTGAAACCCTTCTTCAGAAGAGCTTTGATCGCCCTGACGGATGGTTCGACTGCCCCGACCGTGGGAGAAATAAAGAGGAAGAAGATTGGACTTTTTTTGCCTTCCATCAAAGTGAGGAATGTGGGGAATCCACTGTGGTGGATGTTTATGTTACATTTATGTATTTGGTTGTCTTGTTGCTTTTATTTTCATATGGCCGTAAGGTAATTTGCATATCACTGTACCTTAATTGATACATGTGACAATAAAACACCTTTGAAACCTTTGAATGTACCTAACCACCCTCTAACTTGTAGGTGTAAGATTGATGACAATGAATGCCCCCTGCCTGATGTGAAGAACCGATGGTGTGGGTGATGCCTTGCATCACGACAAATGAGAAACAAGGTGTCACCAAAACCATGATGTACACCACTACAAACTGCTGTGCACAAAGATGTCCTCTACTTGATCAAACATCTGCACTCATAAGTTTACACTAATGATACTGCTGTTGTCGGCCGGATCATGTACAACAAGGAGACAGAGTACAGGAAAGTCCGGACAGCAATGGCCATTAATGTGCCCGGCTAGCTGCAGCAAGTAATAATGTCACTGATCTGGTCCTGGTGACAATTAAACTCTCTTCACTTCATTGAATTGTCCTGAATGAATGACGAGTTGGGCTACAAACACGATCTTCGAGCAAGTACAAGGATAAAACAATCAAAAGGCTGTGGCAAATATTAGCTGCTGTAGTTTTGGGTGATCAGGTAAGGAGGGCCCAGGGAGGACTCGGGTGCAAATCACAGAACGCTTTGGAACAGAACCGTGTCACATTCTGCATGATGGTCAGAGTGAGTTGTGTCCAAAATAATCCAGATATTTAAACAGGATAGATCAGCTGCACCGAATCAGAGGGAATGTGTACGTGAGCCGAAGCCATCAGTTACAGGCAAGACTGAAAGGTGCTCATGTTTCAACAAGCAGAGTTGATAGGAGATCGTATTTCACATCGAATCTCTGGTAATATCTCATACAGTATGTAGCGCTTGTGCTCGTATGATGTTATTTGAGATACTCACCTTCATAAACTCTTTACAAGACTCTGTGTGCTGCTGTGAACATTGATTAGTTTTTCACCCACCAGATAGTTTCTGGATGATTTCAGAGGATAGGTGGTGACTGGAACTCCCTAGAACATCCTGAGCTTTCAATAATCTCCCAAACTTAGCCGTGAAGGTGCCTGATAACAACCTCAAAGCACTTTGAGATAGAGAGGTCCAAGGGAACTTCTTCTCATCGCAATACTAAGCCTTGGTTGCGGACTCTCCAGCGAGCCTCTCTGTGTCCATCCCGTCAGTCCCTCGGGCCCCAGTAGACAGCTCAGCAACAGAAACAGCTTAGACTATTGGTATCATTTTAGTCTAGTTTAGAGATACAGCGTGGAAACAGGCCCTTCGGCCCACCGAGCCTGCACTGACCAGCAATGCCCACGCATTAATACTATCTACATACATTAGGGCCAATTGACACTTATACCAAACCAATTAACCAACACACCTGTACGTCTTTGGAGTGTGGGAGGAAACCGATGATCTCGGAGAAAACAGGGAGGCAGGTCACAGGGAGAACGTACAAACTCAGTATCAAACCCGAGTCTCTGGCACTGTAAAGCAGCAACTCTACCTGCGCCATCGTGCCCCCCTAATCTAATATAATGTATACATTTTTTGACTAAAGAATCATCTCGGCTTTAGTCCTTTTGAGTGAAAGTGGATTTATGCGGTTCTTCATCCTATTGTGATAATACAACTGCGGAAAGTGCTGATGCCAGATTCAAGTCTGCGTTCAGTGACAGATGCTGATGGAGTTACACAGTGGCACAGCAGGTATAGCAACTGACTCACAGTGCCAACAACCCGCCTATAGCCCTGGTGTAGTGTGCTGCCTCTGTGGAGTTTGCACATCCTCCCTGTCACCAGGTGGGTCCCTCCTATGTTCCCTGGTTTCCTCCCACATCCCAAAAACGTGTGGGTTGGTAGTTAATTGTAAATTGCTCCTAGTGCGTGAACGTGATTGATTGAATCTAGGAGAGAATAGATTATGGGGGAAATTAGTGAAGGAATAGAATGGCTGTGAGCTGCCATAGACACGATGGGCTGAAATATCCGCTGTCTATGTCACATGGAAATGTAGTCTCCTTCTGTGCCAAAGTTTGAACTTCTCCACTCAAGCTTTGTGCTGGAGTCTAATTAGTGGGGTGAAATATCATCAAAACCAGCTGTATAGCAGACCGGGTGAAGGGACATACGACTGGCCAACTGTGCTCTGGGAAGCACATACAGAATTCCTTCAAAACACATTTAATACCGCTGTCAAGGATGGTTATTTTGAAATTAAGCATTACAGAACGCAAAGCTGAAGCTGTTGTCCACATGAAGATAATATCATAGAAAAATAATTGACTCTTTCTCCAACAGCTGATCTAAGTAGCTGGGATGTGCAGTCAGGGATATATTAAAGTTTCATTTTCTCTGGAGGATGTAATTCCTTATTCTCTTGGAAGGTAAAACTTGCACCATCAGCACAGACGTCCCTCCAGAGAGGTGTGTGTATCCAACTGAAACCCAACCACGTACACATCAGCTTGCCAACTAGCTCAAGAACAAATGTGAAAATATTCCTTTGCTTGTTCAGTGAAAGCAGCCGAGCTCACTTCTGACCGGTGTATTGTTCCTCACCTTCTGCTGATGCTGATACTTCCAAATCTCTTTCTTCATTCAGGTCAGACCCAGTAACGTCCGAGCTGTAGAGTCATGGAAAAGGTCCAAGGTCTAAATACTAAATCACACGCTTACCACTACCTTCAATCCTTATTAAATTAAAATAAATAAATCTCATTCTTGTTTCAAGTCCACTGTGTCCCGCTTCATCTCAGATTCCCACGGCCCATCACGACATCTCTGGTGCTTCATTCTGGCCCTTTGCTCACCTACTTCTGGTGGCCGTGCCCCATTTCCATATTTCCACCGAACACAAGAACAATGCCACATGGTCCATTGGATTTATGCTGGCTCTCAAACTATTCCCATTCCCTCACCAGTAGTCTCTGTAAGATTTTCTCCACCTTCCCATCAACTCCTCCGCATGTGGGACAATTTACAGCAGCCAATTACACAACCAACCCACACAACTTCAGGATGTGGGAGGGAGCCCTTCTGTTACAGGGAGAACTTGCAATCTCGACACAGACAGGCCAAGATTGAACCCAGATCTCTGGAGCTATGAGGCAGCAGCCCTATTAACCACACCCATAATCCTTCAGGTGCCAAAACTCTTGAATGACTTCCTGAAATGTTTCCCTATTCTGCCACATTCTCTTCCTTTAAGGCACTCCTGACAAGTTGCCCCTTTATGGAGCTTTTTGGCACCTGTCCTGTCCTCAGGTATAACATTTTGTATGATTCTGTGAAATGTCCTTTAAGATCCATTACCGAGTATGCATTGCGTTTCACTGAATAGAAGGTTGGAAATATTAAATACTTTTCAAAAAGCATTTTCACTTCAAACTTCATAAATAGGCCACTGCAAAAAGCAATTGCCATTTTTCACCTTTAAGTTGATCATGTGAAGGGTGTGATGTATGCAGGTCCTTATTGTTGCTGTGTTGAAATGCTGCATGTGTGGCCTGTTCTCATGTTAATTGAATGAGGAGCAATGGGTTATTATAAAATTGTCCACTCAGATAACTGCAGAGGCCTCACTGCAAAATAACATCTGTCATCTCAATGCAGCCTGTTATTAATAAACACAAAGATTAATGGAGGCAGCTGTGGAGTTCATGCCATGAGGATCTTCCTACAGTCAAGAATCACAAGTCAAAGGTGTTTTGTTGTCATATGTCCCGGAATGGAACAATGAAATGCAGAAGTTCAATTCAATTGAAGAAATTCAAATACCATACCATGTAAACTCAAGTGTGAGGTAATGCAGGTACACAAAATTGCTGGGGAAACTCAGCGGGTGCAGCAGCATCTATGGAGCGAAGGAAATAGGCGACGTTTCGGGCCGAAACCCTTCTTCAGAGGTAATGCATTTGGGATTGCAATGGATAAGAAGACATATATATAGTAAATTACAAGGAATATGGGGTGTTGATGTACAGAGGGTCCTTATGATGCAAGTGTTTAGCTCTGTGAAAATTGTACACATATTGGATAGGATAGGGAAGAAGGCATTTGATATGATTGCCTTCATGAACCACGTATTTAGTATAAGAGCTGGGATGTCTTGTTGCAGTTGTACAAAGTAATAATCAGGCTGTACTTAGATTATTGTGTTTAGCTTAGTTTATTGTCATGTATACTGAGCTACAGTGAAAAGAGGAATAGAAAAGTAGAAATTGAGGGAGTGCAGAAGAGTTGGAATGATGCCTGGAATGGAGGGCTATAGTTATGTCGAGTTCCATTTCCACCACCAAGGGACACAATCAGGGACCTGGGTGGGGGAAATGGATGAGATGGATGTGGGCAAACAGAGATAAAATATAGTCGGAGACAGTGAGACTGGTCGGGGAACTGGGAAGGGGAGGGATGGAGAGAGAGGGAAAGCAAGGGTTACATGAAGTTAGAGAAGTCAATGTTCATACCGCTGGGGTGTAAGCTGCCCTAGCGAAGTATGAGGTGCTGTTCCTCCAATTTGCATTTGGCTTCACTCTGACAATGGAGGAGGCCCAGGACAGAGAGGTCAGTGTGGGAATGGGAAGGGGAGTTAAAGTCTTTGGCAACCTGGAGATCATGTAGGCCAAGGCAGTCTGACTGAAGGTGTTGAGCGAAACGATCACCGAGCCTGCGCTTGGCCTCGCCGATATATAGGAGTCTACACCTGGAACAGGGGATACAGTAGATGAGGTTGGAGGAGGTGCAAGTGAACCTCTGCCTCACCTGAAAAGACTGTTGGGGTCCTTGGACGGAGTCGAGGGGGAGGTATAGGGACAGGCATTGCATCTCTCGCGATTGCCAGGGAAAGTACCTGGGCAGGGGGTGGTTTGGGATGGAAGGCACGAGTTGACCAGGGAGTTGCTGAGGTAACGGTCTCTGCGGAAAGCGGAAAGGGGTGGAGATGGGAAGATGTGGCTGGAGTGGTGTGACTTATGGAATACGTTGAAGCTTTCGGGTGAAAGCTGGGGATGGAGGAACCTCTGCAGGAGTTTCAGGTGAGGCTGAATCTCTATCAGTTCCAAACAGTTCATTTCTAAAAATAATTCCAGTCCTCTGTTATTTCACACTTTCAGACAAAACCTCCCAATGCTACTTGCAGAATATAAATGAAGCTAATTACCTGACCTCTGCCAGGATCCAGCTCGTGTAAGAAGTACTTGCATAATCTAGAGACACTTGAGATGATGTCCAACAGCCCTGTGAAGGAGGTAGAAGAATAGTTTTCAGTGTGTGAACAAAGTATATCTTTCCACTGGGATGTAATGTGATGTTGTTGATTCTCTGGCAGGTCTCCTTCATTAATGTGGAGCCCGATTAGATTTACCTTTCATTAGTGGTTGAACCAGGACCAGCAGTTTGTCCACACACATCAATCTCTTTCTCTTAGTCCCTCCAATCCCTCGGCTCACAATTCCACCGAAGCGTTCAGCACTGATCAACATTACACTCTGCAGCCATGGTCCAAGCCTTGCCGTGCTTTGCCAAGGATGATCAGCAGACAAAAGCAAAGATAGAGGTTTAAAAGCTTTGCTATATCTCAGCTCTCACAGGGTTGATGGCTTCTCCCTGCTGTTCTCTGTATGTTGTTTGCAGATTCTGTCTGATGTTTGCTGCTCTGTTGGGGAGCACTACTTCTTGAACAAGGAAGCATGAAGCATTCAGGTCTGCCTTGCTCTGCTCTTTTACCACACATTTCCATGTATAAGATGCTGCTTATCCCTGTCTAAGATGCTGCTGGCCCGAAGGGCAGAAGAGCCTACTCCTGCACCTATTGTCTATTGTCTGTGTTGTCTATAAGGTATGTGACTATCAGAGAGATTGGGCCAGGACATGGTGCTGGTGGCAGGTTGGTCCCTATGGTGAGCACACACTTCCTTTATACGGGTCCACCATGCCCACTCTACACCAAGAACCAGCATGGCACTCAGAGGTGAACCCTGCTATTCATAAACAATTGATAACAGCAAATAAATGACTTAAATATTGAAACACTTGCAAACAATACTGATGATAAACACTTGGCTAACACAATTATCCAAATATTGTAAATTACCTCCTACTGGTGCAAGTCATGCTTCTGCTGGCAAGGGGATATCAAGTTGACACTGGTTCATTGACTGAACAGAGGGTCCCTTGCAGGTTTCTTGCAGTCATAAAGTCATAGAGTCGTGGAAACAGGCCCTTAGATGTAACTTGCCCACACTGACCAACATGTTCCATCCACAATAGTCCCAACAGCCTGTGTTTGGCCCATATCCCTCCAAACCTGTCCTATCCATGTACTTGTCTAATTATTTCTTAAACATTGCAATAGTCCCTGCCTCAACTACCTCCTCTGGCAGCTTGTTCCATCCACCCACCACTGTTTGTGTGAAAAAGTTACTCCTCAGATTCCTATTAAATCGTTCCGTCTTCGTCTTAAACCTACGTCCTCTGGTTCTTGATTCCCCTTCTCTGGGCAAGGAACTCTGTGCATCTACCCGATCTATTCCTCTGATGATTACGTTGTGGCCGTCATCTTATGGTGACCAGGTGGACCAGGTAGTGTGTGGTCCTGCAGTCATTGACTCACACCATCGAGGGTTGAGGCTGATTACCCTGCAGTCCCGTCCTCTGATGGGGGATGAGTCAGACCTGTCACTGTGCCTGTACTGAAGTTGTT
Organism: Amblyraja radiata; assembly: GCF_010909765.2. Classification (NCBI taxonomy): domain Eukaryota; kingdom Metazoa; phylum Chordata; class Chondrichthyes; order Rajiformes; family Rajidae; genus Amblyraja; species Amblyraja radiata. The sequence goes on along the minus strand of NC_045989.1, from coordinate 15,627,052 downwards.
TGTCATGAAATTGGTCTTGTCCAACTGTGCCAGGTTGTGCCAGCATGACTCTGGAGATTGCTGAAATGTTGGCTTCTTCCACTCAACTCCAGGCCTATGTTGGAGTACAGTCAGGATATTCCAGCCCAATGTTCATCAGAATTGATGTGTAAGCTAAATACTCAGACAGATCACGCTGGCCAATCTTGCTCATTCATTCAGAAATAAACAATAATTCCTCACTTAGTACAGTCCAGCAAATCCTCCTGGATTCCCTGCAATTTGCCAACTGGTTTTATGCTTGCATTGGTTTGGAGTCAGGGTGTTTACATTACTTGGGTGGATGAAGGATTGAAGTGAACAGAGTTAGTGTAGGTAGGAAGGAACTGTAGATGTTGGCTTAAACCGAAGATAGACACAAAATGCTGGAGTAACTCAGAAGGATAGGCAGCATCTCTAGAGAGAAGGAATGGGTGAATTTTCAGGTCGAGACCCTTCTTCAGACTAGAGTCAGGGGAAAGGGAAATGAGAGGTATAGATGGTGAAGCAGAGAGATATAAAACAAATGAATAAAAGATATACTAAAATGTAACGATGATAAAGAAACAGGCTGTTGTTAGCTGTTTACAAGGTGAGAACAGGTTTTGTATTATCTCTAAATCCCCGGGCCCCAGCTCCCAATAAAGTCCTGCACATATTTATTCACAAGGCATCCATGGAGAAGTATGGTTCATGAAAGTCAGATATTGATCCAAGCGTATTTCAAGTGTCTGAGGAAATGATTAGATTTGCTGTACTATTAGCCTTGATGAGGGACAACTATATCCAGGGGTGGTGGGTGAGGGTGATACAATAGTGGCATTTAAGAGGCTTTTAGATAGGCTTCACGGATATGCAGGGAATGGAGGGATAATGATCATATGCAGGTGTGGAGATTAGTTTATCTTGGTATTATGTTCAGCATGGACATTGTGGGCCAAATGGCCTGTTCCTATGTTGTAGAATTCCAACAAATGAAGAATACAAGGAAGCAAATGGCATCTATCACCATTCTGAATAAAAATCAAAACCCAAGTGTCAGAAGTCTCTGTCTGATTTCGGACTGTTTTTCATTGCTGCAGATGTTGTTCTGCCTCATCTACAATATCCCACTGGGTGCGGAGATGCGGGGAATGGGAAGTAAGAACGTATGGAGATGTTCATCGATTGTTTCATCCTATTCCTTGGTCAAACATTGTAACTTGGTGTCATGTGTGCTCCTTGGAGCCACCAAAGAGTCTTTTCTTGTCTAGAATCATTGAGTCATACAGCGTGGAAACAGGCCCTTTGGCCCAACTTGCCCACACCGACCAACTTGCCACATCTACACTAGTCCCACCTGCCCACATTTAACCCCTATCAATCTAAACCTATCCTATCCATGCATCTCCCCAAATGTTTTTAAATATGTGATAGTGCCTTAGACCACCCCTAGACCTTCACACTTCCCATCAAATGTAGCCCTCAGAGCTCACCGCACCCACCTCAGGCCTGAGGATCGAGTCATGGAGAATAAAGAGCTCTCCCCAAGGCAGTCCCATGGAGTGAGGGTGAGGACAGAAGACCTGGTACTCTTCGATCACTCTGGGCGAGCACAGTACGTTTGTCCAGCCTGATCCACTCCTGTGCTGTGAGTGGCTCCAGGAAGCAGTTTTGGGCCCCATATCTGAGGAAGGATGTGCTGGCACAGGAGAGGGTCCAGAGGAGGTTTACAAGAATGATCCCAGGGATGATTTGGTTAATATAGGATGAGCGTTTGATGGCACTGGGCCTGTCCTCGCTGGAATTTACAAGGATGAGGGGGAATCTCATGGAGACTTACGGAATAGTGAAAGGCCAGGATAGAGTGGATGTGGAGAGGATATTTCCAGTCGTGGGAGAGTCTAGGACCAGAGGCCATAGAAAGGAGATGAGGAGGAATTTGAGTCAGAGGGTGGTGAATCTGTGGAATTCGTTGCCACAGAAGGCTGTGGAGGGCAAGTCAATGGATATTTTTAAGGTGCAGATTGATAGATTCCTGATTAGTGCAGGTGTCTGGGGTTCAGGAAGGCAGGAGAATGGGAGGGAAAGATAGATCAGCCATGGATAGAATGGCGGATTAGACTTGATGAGCCGAATGGCCTAATTCTGCTCCTATCACTTATGAATTTATGAATCTGTGAGGTGTGAAGTGACCATAACAGCAGATGCTTTGTGATGGACCTATACAGAGGCCACACACCGTAAGGAGCTCCAGTGAATCCACTGCCAAGGCACGGCTGGTTAATGCGGTGCGCAGGACATTACTCTGACAGCGCTGACTAGTTCACTTTCTGTCTCATCTCAAAACTCTGCCCCATGAGCTTCTTGTTGTTCTGTGAGGGAGCACCAATGGTCAGAGGCCGCACACAAGAGCTGCGGTTTCTGCTGCAACACAACTGGTGAAGTTTACAGAAGTAGATGTAGGTCAGTTGGAGGTGGGCCCTGCCAACACTCAGTGCCCCAGGTAAATGCACTCTCATGTCAGGCATGCGGGACAAAGGTCTGCAGAAGGAACCAGTTTCTCAGCTCCGGTTTCTGTGGGATTATCAGGGAATCACCATCAAAGTCCCAGCACTGCCCAAAGGACAGCATCACCTCGTCAACACTACGTACATTACCCAGATCTGAAGCTGGATTCATTTGAATTTTCTCTCACTATAAATTAATGGCTTCAATTGTAAGTGTTATTATATACAGTCATGTTACACCAGTAATGGAGATTTCTCAGCTTTAGCCTTTTGATTGCTACTTAATGTTTTCTTCAACGCATAAATTGATTATGCCTTGCGCAGCATGTGGTAAAACATTCGACATAACAGGGAACTGAGAGAAATGCAACCAATGGGTTTCCCAGGAAGGCCACAAGTGGTTCAATTAGTCCACCTGCGGATGATGAAATGGAACAAAGTGGGATGTTAATTAGATCATTATATCGGGTCCCCAGTCAACACAGAAGATTTGAAATCTAGGATGAAGGTTAAAAAGACAATTAAACGTATCACCATGAACCATGCTGTTGGAAAACTGCTTCACTCCTTAAATCCCCTTCCAACTGTGTTGCTCTGGTAAAACAAATCACAATGTGAGGACATCACCTCAGCTCCATCTTCGACTCTCAGGATGTTACCAAGCATTTCTGCATCTAGCCTGGCTTCTGTTAACATAGAAACATAGAAAATAGGTGCAGGAGTAGGCCATTCAGCCCTTCGAGCCTGCACCGCCATTCAATATGATCATGGCTGATCATCCAACTCAGTATCCTGTACCTGCCTTCTCTCCATACCCCATGATCCCTTTAGCCACAAGGGCCACATCTAACTCCCTCTTAAATATAGCCAATGAACTGGCCTCAACTACCTTCTGTGGCAGAGAATTCCAGAGGTTCACCACTCTCTGCATGAAAAAAGTTCTTCTCATCTCGGTCCTAAAAGATTTCCCCCTTATCCTTAAACTGTGACCCCTTGTTCTGGACTTCCTCAACATCGGGAACAATCTTTCTGCATCTAGCCTGTCCAAACCCTTAAGAATTTTGTAAGTTTCTATAAGATCCCCCCTAACATTACAGGACCGCAGCACGTTGCATTTGTAACGATTTGCAAAGCTAAAGGAAGTTAAAGCATTGGCGTTACATGAGGTGGGTTCTGGACACTCACTCAGTGGTGGGCCATGAGGTGTCCTGTTGAAACAAGAGGAAAGCTGAAGAGACAGTTAGTCCATTACTGATAAGAACGAGCTCTCTCAAAAACCCTTCCCTGGTATGTGTTGTCTCTCATGATGCACCACTCTTACCGTTAGCAAACTGCAACTTAAAACTAAAAGCCCTGTCCCACGGTACGTGTCCATTCCAAGAGCTTTCCCGAGTTTGCCCTGATTCGGACTCGGAGATTTACGGCAATGGCCACTCGTCGGTACTCGGGGCTCTCGTGGACATTTTTCATCATGCTGAAAAACCTTCACGAGTCTTCCCGTGCTTACGTGCCATTAGCGAGTCTTCCCAAGTACCTGCCGTTAGCGTCTAAGAGACGTCCCCGAGCTCCGACGTACCCGCTACATTCATTCTCCGTGCTGACCATGAGTTTGATTTTTTTTTAAACTCGGGAGAGCTCTTGGAATGAACTCGTACCGTGGGACAGGGCTATAACATTCTTTTCTGTCTTTTCCAGTTTGAGTTTAGTTTATTTTCATGCGTACTGAGTTACAGTGAAAAGCTTTTGTTGCATGCTAACCAGTCAGTGGAAACACAATACATGGCTATAATCGAGTCATCCACAATGCACGATAAAGGGGATACGTGAATATGGTTTAGTGCAAGATTGAGCCAGTAAGGTCCGATCAAAGATAGTCTGAGGATCACCAATGAGGTAGGTAGTAGTTCAGGACTGCTCTCTAGTTGTGGTAGGATGGTTCAGTTGCCTGATAACAGCTGGGAAGAAACTGTCCCTGAATCTGGAGATGTGCTTTTTCACACTTCTATCCGTTTTGCCTGATGGGAGATGGGAGAAGAGGGAGTGTGATGAAGGGTCGCTGACCTGAAATGTTCATTCTCGCTGAATGTTAACTCTTCCTGTTTCTCTTCCCACAGATGCTGCCTGACCTCCAAAGTATTTCTGCTTTTATTGCAATGCATCCATAACGTTTGCCGCTTGGCTGATCATCCAAACATATTTTGTATTGTTTGTCTGCAGCAAATTATTTGCACATCAGCTTGCAGGTGTTGAAATATTGCACGTACAAACTTAAAACACTTCTTAAAATTTTGAAATGAGAAAATCAAAGTATCATCAGAAAAGTTGAAGAAACTTAAACCTAATAAAAGACAATAAAACGTGGTCTCCCTGAAGCCATTAAAACAGCATTATAGAATAGAATAGAATAGAATAGAATAGAATAGAATGCCATTTTATTGTCACTATACACATGTACAATGAGATTAAAAGCAGCTCCTACTCAGTGTAGACATGTAATTAGTGCAAAAAACAAAAAACTAAAACAAAAGGGGGCGGGGGGGGGGGGGGATAAGGTGCACAGTTCTGCGGCACTATATACATATCTATAAAAAGACAATGGGTGAATAGAGTGAATAAATAGGATTCCTATATACAGTATGGGTTGTTGCACATATTAAAAATTACAGTTACAGTACAAATTACAGTAGGTGGATAGATGGAAGTCCGGGGTTAGGCTGTGAAGTCAGTACATGTGTGAGTTCAGGGAGGTTATGGCTTTTGGAAAGCAACTGTTCTTGAGTCTATTTGTCCTTGTTCTGATGCACCTATAGCGCCTCCCTGAGGGCAGCAGGTCGAACAGGCCAAATGCAGGATGGGAGCTGTCCTTGATGATGTTCTTCGCCCTGCTGAGGCAGCGGGAGGTGTAAATGTCCATCAGGGAGGGGAGAGGGCAGCCAATGTTCTTCTGTGCTGCCCTAACTACCCTCTGAAGCCTCTCCCTGTCTGCCATGGTGCAGCTGCCGTACCATGCTGTAATGCAGTATGTCAGCAGGCTCTCAATGGACGAGCGGTAGAAGGTCAGCAGCAGGTTGGAGTCCAGGTTGTGCTTCCTGAGGACCCTCGGGAAGTGCAGCTGCTGCTGAGCCTTCTTGATGACCGCTGTGATGTTGTCTGTCCAGGAGATGTCAGCGGAGATGAGGACGCCGAGAAACCGGAAGGTGTAGACCCTCTCCACACACTCGCCGTTGATGTATAGGGGGGCTAAGTCGGTGCTGTGCCTCCTGAAGTCGACAATGAGCTCTTTTGTTTTCTTGGTGTTCAGAGCCAAGTTATTTTCTGAGCACCAGGCTGTCAACGTTATGAATTTACATTAAATTATTTTAATCTGACTTCACGTTGCTTCATTTCTGTACTATTTGACTCGTTTATTAAACCTTTATTTTATTTTCACTGATACCAATTAGGGTTTTTGTGCTTTGTGTTTGAAGGAACTGCAGTGAACATCGAAGTTGGGCTTCTCGCCAATCAGACCTGGCTGCTCAGATTCATCCAGCGACTGGGTGCAACAGAAATTCAACCTGATACCTCCTGAGCTCTGCAGCAGGCCAAGAAAACCCATGAGCCCAGTGACTGAGCCAGAATATGAGAGCTAGGTTGTACAGAGAACATTGAAGTCCAAGGAAGTCTAGAATTCCCTGCCACAGAGGGCAGTGGATGCCAAATCACTGGATGGATTTAAGAGAGAGTAATGCCCCTGTCCCACTTAGGAAACCTGAACGAAAACCTCTGGAGACTTTGCGCCCCACCCAAGGTATCCGTGCGGTTCCTGGAGGTTGCAGGTGGTTGCCGGGGGTTGCAGGTAGTGGAAGCAGGTAGGGAGACTGACAAAAACCTCCGGGAACCGTATGAAAACCTTGGGTGGGGCGCAAAGTCTCCAGAGGTTTCCGTTCAGGTTTCCTAAGTGGGACAGGGGCATTAGATAGAGCTCTAGGGGCTCGTGGAGTCAAGGGATATGGGGAGAAGGCAGGCACGGGTTATTGATAGGGAGCGATCAGCCATGATCACAATGAATGGCGGTGCTGACTCGAAGGGCCGAATGGCCTCCTCCTGCACCTATTTTCTATGTTTCTATGTTTCTATGTCTCCAATGACCTTTACCTATTAGTACAGATGTACCGTACACACACAATTCTGCAAGTTGTTGTACACATTCAAAAGACCAGTCCTGGACCCTCTGCATGCAACCATACACAACTTGTAGAATATAAGAGCAGGGAGGTCTTGGTCCAGGGCAGAAAATTCCTAGGTTTCTCCACCCTCAGTGTGAGTAAATGCTTTCTCATCCCAGACCGTAATGCCTTTTCCTGTTTTTGATAATGTGATCCCTGCCTGTAGTCACTTCAGCAGTGAAACATCCTCCCTCCAACCACCCCGTCAAGCCTGGTAAGAATTTTTAATGATATCTCCTCCTTTTTCTTCTCGGCGCTGGAGAATACCGGCTTAGATATTTGTCTTTCCTCAGTCGGCAAACCTGCCCCCTCACAAACAGTCTGGTGAACCTTTATTGAAATCTTTGATGAGATTAATGTAGGGATCGCACAGCTGGTAGAGTCACTGCCTCGCAGTTCCACTGACCTCGACCCAATCCTAATCTACAGTGCTGTATGTGTGGAGTTTGCACATTCTCCCTGTGACCCTGTAGGCTTCCTCCGGGGACTCAAATTTTTTCCCATGTCCTAAAGACATGCAGAACTTTAATTCTAGCCCACCAAACTGTATTTTTTTCTAAAATACATTCATGACTTTACTATTAGAACCGATTTCTCAGACGGCCACAAACTGCTGGTGTGGCTCAGTGGGCCGGGCCCTTCTTGGTATTTTCAACATTTGGTGATGACGCAAGACTCTGTGGAAGTCACCTTGGAGATTCCTATCAGGATGTCACATTGCATTATCAGTGTTATCATTGCAGTGGATGAGATAGGACAGGTCATTCATGCCCATTAAACTCTCAAAACCACATCAGGTAATGATTGATATACATTTTTAATGATTGTGATTGAAATGTTGGCTGGGATACTAATGATAACTCCTCTGCTTTTCTTTAAAGCAATATAGGAAGAGCTTGAGGGCCCGTCCCACTTTCACGAGTTATTCATGAATTCTCCCGAGTTTTCCTCTTGATTCAAACTCGCAGAATGTTCGTAACGAGTCCGTAGGAGTTCGTAGATATATCGTAGCGGGTCGTTACGCTAGCCGTAGGTACTCGTGGCATCAGGTAAGTCGGGACGTTTTTTCCAGCCCGATAAAAAATGTCCACGAGTAAATAAAATGGTCAGGATGAAAGAAATTGCAACATTTTACTCGTAAGGAGGGCATCGAAATTGTCATGAGAATTCGTAGACATACCCGTAGGAGTTTGTGAACATAGTCGTGGAAGGTCGTAGGAGTTCGTAGATTACCACAATCTTGACTTTTTTTTTAGGTCCATTAAACTCGGCTGAGATTTTGAATTAAGTCGTGAAAGTGGGACTGACCCTTTAGTTGTGATCAAAAGGGCACGTGCTTCAATGTTTCTTTTGAAACTCAGCACCTCTGCCTGTAGAACACTTGCTCAGTACTGCATTGAAAAGTCAGTCTCGATCCTGTGTCCAAATCATTGGAATAGGATTTGAAGTCAGACTCAGCAGCAGAATGTAACCAACTGTGCTGGGATTGAAGCAGAAGTTTCTGACCCACTATAATTTAGACTGACTCAACATCCCTACCCTGCACTATAGTGGTGTCCTCTGTCGACATACCTGATATATTGATTGAATCATTGAAGTTAAGTGGCTCAGACAGCCAAACTGTGGCCATAAAAAGGTGCTGAGATCTAGAGAGGAAATGGATTCAATGCCCCCCCCGCCCGCCCCCCTCAATTCCCAGCCTTGGCCTCTGTGTCTGAGCTCACGGGAAGAGGTGTTATATCCTCAATGTGATCAATGTAAACATAGCTTGAATCCTCAGTGTTCTTAACCTGGATTCAACATCATGAACTTAGAAACATAGAAACATAGAAAATAGGTGCAGGAGTAGGCCATTCGGCCCTTCGAGCCTGCACCGCCATTCAATATGATCATGGCTGATCATCCAACTCAGTATCCCATCCCTGCCTTCTCTCCATACCCCCTGATCCCTTTAGCCACAAGGGCCACATCTAACTCCCTCTTAAATCCAGCCAATGAACTGGTCTCAACTACCTTCTGTGGCAGAGAATTCCACAGATTCGCCACTCTCTGTGTGAAAAATGATTTTCTCATCTCGGTCCTAAAAGACTTCCCTCTTATCCTTAAACTGTGACCCCTTGTCCTGGACTTCCCCAACATCGGGAACAATCTTCCTGCATCTAGCCTGTCCAACCCCTTAAGAATTTTGTAAGTTTCTATAAGATCCCCCCTCAATCTTCTAAATCCACATCCAAGGAAAACTATTGCGATTTTGCCCATTTCCAGCCCAACAACAAGATATTCTCACTCAGATAGCAAACATATCTTCACTGGATAATCTAACTGTGACAGCACGTCCTCCCTAAGCTCCGATCCCCGTCACCCGTCCGGTTAGAAGAAGCCCACCGACAGCGCCTGGCTGCCTGGCCAAGCTGGCATTCCGCAAGTCACGGTGTCAGGCGGTAGAGGGCTATTCCCAAGCCAGATGCCTGCTCCTCCACCATGGTTACGTCCGTGCCCGGGTGGTGTTAGAGAGGGTGGTGATATTTGTAACATAGTCATTTGTAATTTAATGTCTGAATAGTTTGGTGATTCTGTAATATGGTGGTGGGTATGTCATCATGCTTTTTGTTTTTATTTGTTTTTTGTATCATGTTGGAATTTAAATACATTTTTTGATACAAAAACCCCAGCAGCTGTGTGCCCGCTTCCACCAGCACTCTGCACTGTGCTGAGGCCACGGTCAAATGAGCCACAGCTGCATCCAATTAGTGGGATTGGGTCAGCTCGCATACACCTCATCAGCCCTGCTCCTTATTAACCAGCAGTTGCACCCAGAGGACAGGGAGAAAAGCCTTTATTTATTGTGCCTCCTCGGTGATGAAGGACGATGCCCCTGTGTGGACCTGGGCCTTCTGGTCACTATCGATCTAGACGACACTTCTTCCCACCCTGCTTCCTGCAAAGACTCTAACCCCTACTCCCAATTCCTCCATCTATGCCATATCTGAGCCCAGGATGAAGTGTTCCATACACGGGCATCGGAGATGTCCTCATTGTTTAGGAAACGGGGGTTCCCCTCTTCCATTATAGATGAGGCTCTCACTAGGGTCTTCTCGATATCCCACAGCTCTGCTCTTGCTCCCCCTCCCCCCATTCGTAACAAGAACAGAGTCCCCCTTGTCCACACCTTCCACCCCATCAGCCATCACATACAGCATATAATCCTCCAACATTTCGCCACCTCCAACGGGATCTCACTACTGGCCACATCTTCCCATCTCCACCCCTTTCTGCAGATTCCGTTCCCTCTGCAACTCCCTGGTCAACTCGTCCCTTCACACCCAAACCACCCCCGCCCCAGGTACTTTCCCCAGCAACTGCAGGAGATGCAACACCTGTCCCTTTATCTCCCCCCTCGACTCCATCCAAGGACCCCGACATTCTTTTCTGGTAAGGCAGAGGTCCACTTGCACCTCCTCCAACCTCATCTACTATATCCGCTGTTCTAGGTGTCAACTCCTGTACATCGGCGAGACCAAGCGCAGGCTCGGCGATTGTTTCGCTGAACACCTCCGCTCAGTCTGCCTTAACCTACCTGATCTCCTGGTTGCTCAGCACTTTAACTCCCCGTCCCATTCCCAATCTGACCTTCCTGTCCTGGGCCTCCTCCATTGTCAGAGTGAGGCCCAGCGCAAATTGGAGGAACAGCAAACCGTATGAACATTGACTTCTCTAACTTCACATAGCCCTTGCTTTCCCTCTCTCTCCATCCCCTCCCCCTTCTCAGTTATCCCACTAATCTTACTGCCTTCAACTACATTGTATCTCTGTCCTGCCCACTCCCCTGACATCAGTCTGAAGAAGGGTCTCGACCCGAAACGTCACCCATTCCTTCTCTCCAGAGATGCTGCCTGTCCCGCTGAGTTACTGCAGCATTTTGTGTCTACCTTCTTGTCATTGTTGTTCGATATTGGAAATGAAGCCTACAATCTGAGTTCAGCTTACTATGAGTGCCAATGTTGCTGATCTGGCATCATGACACAAAGATGCAAAATATCCAAAACTCAGATTGAATTGAAAATGTAAATTCTGAAGAGAAAGCGCTGAACCATGACGACCTACCCTATCCCTCCTCTCCACACAGAGCTTCATGGCATAGGATATCTCTCAAAAATGCTTTCTTTTATCTTCCTACCACTCGTCTTTTGAATGTTCCAGAGAAATGCATTTTTACTATTTATTGCCAAGAGAAAACAGGCTGGATGATAACATAGAAACATAGAAAATAGGTGCAGGAGTAGGCCATTCGGCCCTTCGAGCCAGCACCACCATTCAATATGATCATGGCTGATCATCCAACTCAGTATCCTGTACCTGCCTTCTCTCCATACCCCCTGATCCCTTTAGCCACAAGGGCCACATCTAACTCCCTCTTAAATATAGCTGCATAAGGTTCCAAAATATTGAATCTTAACCTGAAAGCAGTCTCTTTAATTTCTTGCACACTTTAGCTGCCTCAAATGGGAATTGCTTAGTGGAGACAGGGGAGGGGAGTGAGATGGCTGAGTACGTCAGTAATAGACGGCCATTGCTTTAGAGGTTTAATTGATGATATAATTGAACAGGTTCATTTTCAAACTAGCTTAGCAACAAATCCTTTGGATTTCTTTACTTGAACAACCTCAGTCACAAAGAAGATAGATTGAAATTCAGAAGATTGCAGAGGAGGCAATAATATTAATTTACCCAATCAATGTCTAGTGGCATAGAAATAGTTTGCTGGCCAGTCCTGGCTCATAAGCTTAACAATACCAGACAGTTACTTCAGATTCTCTCAGAATCGAAGCAGGTAATTGCATTTTTGCTACAACGATGGGAATGAACACAGGTTACAAACCACAGAATTACTGATTGATTTTCAATAGAAACATTTTTCTGTTGGTTTCAGGTACATTTAGTCAGAAATCAAGTCTTAGTCAAATAATATGCACACTGTGATCTATCTTATGTATCTTGAAAACAATAATTTTTACTACTTAAATCTTACACTTCTGATCTTTAAAAAAATATAGAACCTCAAAACTGGGACAACCGTATGATCCCTGTAATCACTTAATAATGGTTCTCCCGTTCCACCAAGGTTTATCTTCATTACCTGAAACACTGGTAATCTTTGACATGTCAATGGTAACATGTTTAGAGAGTCTCACTCCTAAAAATCATGGCCAGTCACAAAGTGCACAAGATGGTGTGATTAATAAATCAATGAGATAGTTGCCCAGCACATTGGGATTAGAGTCATGTACTGTAGTTACTGGATAGTCATAGAGTGACGGAGTCGTAGAGGGAATAGATCAGCATGGTGGCGCAGCGGTAGAGTTGCTGCCTAACAGTGCCAGGGACCCAGGATCGATCCTGACTACAGGCGTTGTCTATACAGAGTTTGTGCATCCTCCCCATAATCGCGTGGGTTTTCTCTGGGTGCTCCGGTTTCCTCCTACACTTCAAAGACATACAGGTTTGTAGGTTAATGGGCTTTGGTAAAAGTTGTAAATTGTCCCTAGTGTGTAGGATAGTGTTAGTGTATGGGCATGTGTGCTAGTGTAGGCATGGACATGGTGGGCCAAAGTGCCTGTTTCCATGCTGTATCAATAAACTAAACTAATCCCACCCCATCTCTGTCCCGCCCACTCCCCTGACATCATTTTCCCCTGACCACCCCCATCTCTTGTTGATGGAGCCTGCAAAGCAAATGCATGAGATGCCTTCCCTAAGCCTCAAGTATTGCTTCAGTTCCTAGTGGGCTTGTTGATCCTCCACAAGCAGGCTGCTCACTGCCCCTTTACAGGGCTGATTGATTTTTCGGCACATGAACCCAGGTTACAGTTTGCAGCTGGGAAGAACGGCAGGATAGTCAGCCGTGGAATTTCTGCTCTGTTCGCAAGGGGACTTCATCGATCAATATGCCTCCAGTCGACAGGAGCAGAAGCAGAGGCGGAACTGCTCTGTGCAATGAAGGCATGTGGAACATGTCACTAGCGGTGGCCATTGCTTAATCCAGTTAAAAGTAATTATGGCAAGCGACCAGAATAAAACTCAAAGGCCGTAATGCCCGGCTGTGCCGAGAGCTGATTCCACTGAGGCCATTTGCTGCGTCCACAGCCCATTTTGTCTCCTTCTCTCTTTTCAGCTTTTACAAATAAATTAATAAATAAACATTTTATAAACTGCAGCGGAAACAAACTGCATTACAGGAGCAGAGTGATGAGGATAATAGGAGACTGCAGGATGAGAATGACAGGGTGTTTAATTGGCTGAAACACAGCAGGAGCGTTATATGCTGTAGTGTAATAACGTGGGTTTGTTGCAAAGCTCACGTTGAACAACAGCTGCCCACAAACTACAGCTGCCCACAGACACATGTCCCCCATATACACAGTTACCCACAGACACAGTTACCCACAGACACAGTTACCCATGGTTAAAAATAGTTAACACATACCGACGGTTAACAAGTCACCTACAAATGATGGATTCTAATGATCGGTTAAAAGCCTGAGGGCCTGAGAATATTAAAACATAACTGGTGCTATAATCAATGCAGGCTCTGTACATTGAAGAGCTTTCCCTCCATACTTGGTTCTCAGCAAGGGGGGGGCGGGGGGGGGGGGGCAGTGGGGGATGGTCGTTGCCTACTTGGGGCTACAGGAGGCTACAACAGCATCAAATAATCCATTCAGGTCGTGGTTACTAGACTGCTGCTGGATCCTGTCCACCCATCACCTCCTCTTCAGGCTACCTGCTTGTTCTTGGACCTCAGCCTGCAGATGCCTGTGAAGATGTACTTGAGACACATGATAATAAACCAAGTTAAACTAAACCATCTTTGAGCTGTGATTGTGCTTAATGTCCAAGTATGCCCTAGGATCTGCTGGTCATTCTGGTAGAGAAACTGTGTCTCTCTTTGAGTTCGGGGTAGGTCAGTATTTGGACACTCTTCAGTTCAGTCTTCAGTTGGTGGGGAGGTCAGGTTGGCCATGGGGCACTGATAGGATTGAGGTTGCCTTGCAGGGCGTTTGATCCTTTGGCTGTGAATTATTGGGGGAGCAGGTGGATGAGACAGGGGGTAGTCCGACTATCATTAGCTACTGGTGTGGGGTGGCAGTGGTGGACCAGCCAGTCTGTTGTATGGATGAGGGTGCAGGATTTGTCTGTGTCCAGACCTGTACTGGTCTTGTCAATGAAGCGTGGGGTTAGTTCCGACTAAATTCATTTCAGGCTTTTTGCCACTGGAAGATGTCACCAGATGTCATTAGAATGAGGGAATTCTAACGAGAGGGAAGGATAGAAATGCCTCAGAAAGCCATTGAATGGAGCCACCCAGTGAGGTTCTGAGACTGTAGATTGAGAAAGACTGGTAGACACAAAATGCTGGAGTAACTCAGCGGGACAGGCAGCATCTCTGGAGAGAAGGAATGGGCGACGTTTCGGGTCGAGACACTCCTTCAGACTGATCAGATTGAGAAAGCTTGTGCTCTTTAGCAAACAGATCAATAACCAGAGGTCATAAATCTGAAATCATTGACAAATGTGTTAACGGAGGGCTAAGGAGATTAATTGCACTCACAGCGTCAGTGCAGGCAGGAATCTGCCAATTACGTGAGTAATTTTAAAAGGGATCAGGTCAGTTCCTTTAGTTGACAACCTGATAGGGGTGATGGGTAAGGAGCAGGCTGAGGGGCCGAATGGTCAGCATGGATGGAGCCCGGGGACCTCTGTGCTGGATGTTTCAGCGTGTCACTGATTCTACACTGAACACAGTTCTATCAATAGATAATGGGCCGGCACACAGTAAATCATGACTCTCATGTACGTCTGACCCTTGGACGACACTGGCTTTGGTGGTTAACTCAAACCACGATAACATCCCCAGCAGAGCTCTGCCTGTGTATAAAAATTAAAACCCAATCCAAATACCAAATAACCAGCGGCATTCAGAGCTCCACCTGAGCTGTTCTATTCCTCCTTGCCTGGCCCAGCCTCTCCCTTATAGCCTGAACATTAATGGTTGACATTAACACCTGACACAGGCGCTTCGTGCCCAGGTGAAGCTCCTCAAGCACCCCCCATGACGTCACTGATGACCGTAGCGCCGAGGATCAAGTCCCTCGTCCAGTCCAAGGCCAAACGGTTGTCTCACACAGGGACTACCGGCTGGTCAAACTGTCCTGGGTAAAGGACTGAGGTGGGCTGGCAGAACAAGGCCAGTCCCCACCCCATCCAAACCCGGGCCATTGAATCATAGAGCTATACAGTGCAAGAAACCTCATTCATGCCAATCATGACGTTTAATGCTGCTATTACATTTGTACCCATTAGGTCTGTGTCTGTCTCAGCCTTGCCAACCCAAATCTCTGTCCAAATGTTGTTTAAACGTTGTAATTGTATCTACCTCCATCACATCATCTGGCAGCTCATTCCAGAAACCCGCCACCCTCTGTGAAAAACATACCTTTTATATCTCCCTAAAATGTCTCTTTCAGATTCAGATTCAGATTCAGATTAAATTTTAATTGTCATTGTCAGTGTACAGTACAGAGACAACGAAATGCATTTAGCATCTCCCTGGAAGAGCGACATAGCAAATGATTTGAATAAATAATAATAAGTGATAATAAGTGTCCGGGGGGGGGGGGGGGTGATTGGCAGTCACCGAGGTACGTTGTTGAGTAGAGTGACAGCCGCCGGGAAGAAGCTGTTCCTGGACCTGCTGGTTCGGCAACGGAGAGACCTGTAGCGCCTCCCGGATGGTAGGAGGGTAAACAGTCCATGGTTGGGGTGAGAGCAGTCCTTGGCGATGCTGAGCGCCCTCCGCAGACAACGCTTGCTTTGGACAGACTCAATGGAGGGGAGCGAGGAACCGGTGATGCGTTGGGCAATTTTCACCACCCTCTGCAATGCCTTCCGGTCGGAGACAGAGCAGTTGCCATACCATACTGTGATGCAGTTGGTAAGGATGCTCTCGATGGTGCAGCGATAGAAGTTCACCAGGATCTGAGGAGACAGATGGACCTTCTTCAGTCTCCTCAGGAAGAAGAGACGCTGGTGAGCCTTCTTGACCAGAGTTGAGGTATTGTGGGTCCAAGAGAGGTCATCGGAGATGTTGACTCCCAGGAACCTGAAGCTAGAAACACGTTCCACCTCCGTCCCGTTAATGTGGATGGGGGTGTGCGTGCCGCTCCTGGACTTCCTGAAGTCTACAATGAGCTCCTTGGTCTTCTTGGAGTTAAGGGCCAGGTTGTTGTCAGCGCACCATGCTGCTAAGTGCTGGACCTCCTCCCTGTAGGCCGACTCATCGTTGTTGCTGATGAGGCCAATCACTGTTGTATCATCTGCATACTTGATGATGGTGTTAGTACCATGTACAGGTGTGCAGTCATAGGTGAAGAGGGAGTAGAGGAGGGGGCTCAGCACACAGCCCTGTGGAACGCCGGTGTTCAGGGTGAGGGTTGAAGAGGTGTGCTTGTCTAACCTAACAGACTGGGGTCTGTTGGTTAGAAAGTCCAGTATCCAGTTGCAGAGGGAGGGGTCGATGCCCAGGTTACCGAGTTTGGTGATCAGTTTTGATGGTATAATGGTGTTGAATGCTGAGCTGTAATCGATGAACAGCATTCTTACGTAAGTGTCTCTGTTGTCGAGGTTGGAGAGGGCGGAGTGAAGTGCCGTTGAGATGGCATCCTCCGTACTCCTGTTCTTGCGGTAGGCAAACTGATAGGGATCCAGTGTGGGGGGTAGGCAGCTTTTGAGGTGTGCCAGGACCAGCCTCTCGAAGCACTTGGTGATGATGGGGGTAAGTGCAACTGGGCGGAAGTCGTTGAGGCTTGTCGCAGTGGAGTGTTTTGGCACTGGCACGATGGAGGTGGTTTTAAGGCACGTGGGGACAACTGCTTGGGCAAGTGACAGGTTGAAGATGTCAGTCCAGACGTCTGTCAGCTGCGCAGCACAGGCCCTGAGCACGCGCCCGGGGATGCCGTCAGGGCCAGCAGCTTTACGTGCATTAGTCCTACTCAGTGCCACGAATACGTCGTAGGGGGTTTAAGATACACCTTAAACATGTATCCTGAAGTTCTAGGCTCCTCTGCCCTGGGGTGAGAAACCCTGTCTATGTGACCCTTCTATGCCATATAGATTTTATAAACCTCTATAAGGTCACCCCTCGTCTTCCTTTGTTCCAGTTAATGTTTCCAATCTCTCCTTATATCTACAGCCTTTCATTCCAGGTGGATCGTTTTTGCACTCTCCCTAATGCTACCACATCGTACCGATAGTGTGGAGACCTATACTGTACACAACTCCTACTCCTGTCTAACCAATGTTTTGTACAGCTGCATAGTAGATGACATCTTTTTTTTTTGGACTGGATAGCACGCAAACAAAAGCTTTGCGCTGTATCGTGGTACACGTGACAATAATAAACTAAACTAAACATCCCAACTCTGATACTCAACGCCTCAGCCTAGGAATGCCAAATGTCTGCTGTGTCGCTAAATGAAAGGAGCTATGTTTTTGAACCCCAGGGTCTTATTGTACACCAACACTCCTAAGGTCCCAGCCATTACCCATGAATGTCCTACCAGAATTTGATTTCCCAAAGTGTTACCTTACACTGGATTAAATTCCATTGATCACCTCTCCACCCAACTTTCTTGCTAATCTATGACAACTTTCTTCATTATCTATGACATCACCAATTCATGTGTCATCTACAATCTGTCTAGTCATTCTCATCCAAACCATTTATACACATAGATTACAAAGAGCAAAGGTCCCAGCATCAATCTCTGTGGTACCCTACTTATTACAGATTTGCAGTCAGCAAAACATCCACCCGCCCCAACCCTCAGCCCCTATCACCCAGCCAGTTTTGAATCCAGTTTGCCAACACACCGCAGATCCTTCGTGCCTAAGCTTTGGAGCCAACCTACCATTTGGAATTGTGTTAAAAGCCTTACTGATGCCCATGTAAACCATCTAGAGTCAGAGTCATGCAGCACGAAACAGGCCTTGGCCAAACTTACCCATGCCAGCCTAGATGCCCCATCCAAGCTCGTCCCACCTGCCTGCGTTTGGCCTCTATCGCTCTAAACCTTTCCTATCCATGTACCTGTCCAAATGTCTTTTAAATGTAGTTATAGTAAATCTACCGTTCTGCAATCAATAATTTTCTTTGATACCTATTCAAAAAATGCCACATTGATTTTATAGACCTCCCTTAAGGTCACCCCTTAGCTTCCTTCATTCCAGTGATCCCGGCCAAAAGAGTTTCACACCAACATAAAACCAACAATACTTCAAGGGTGGCATGGTGGCGCAGCGGTAGAGTCGCTGCCTGACAGCGGCAGAAACACGGATTCGATCCTGACTACGGGTGCTGTCTGTACGGAGCATGTACGTTCTCCCCGTGACTTGCGAGGATTTTCTCCGGGATCTCTGGCTTCCTCCCACACTCCAAAGACGAGCTGTTTTGTAGGTTAAATGGTTTCGGTAAAAATTGTAAATTGTCCCTAGTGTGTAGGATAGTGTTAGTGTATGGTGATCGCTGGTTGGCCGCAGACTGGGTGGGCTGAAGTGCCTGCTTCCGTGCTGTATCTCTAAACTAAACTAAACACATGCAGTTAGTGCCTTTGAGTTCAGGTTGTTGGGACAGGGACAAGGATGGAGCTTCATTCTGGCGCTGAACAACAAGGCTTCCCAACATGTGGTGCTGATGCTGCTTAGGTACACAATGATATCATTACATTCTACAACCACATGATTCATTGAAACGTTACACGTTAATACACCACCATATTTCAGTCTGCGAATGGTCAGTTCTTCACACACGGTTCCTCACAGGTGTCAGCTGAGGCCCAGACCATGATCTCGGCCACAATCATGTCTCTAGTATATTCTGCGCCTTTAGTTATAAATTAAGATACCCTAATGCTTTACCAGTAAGAGTCTGAACAACTATCTGCCAACTTGATTGGAAGTAATCCCAGTTCTCTCAGAGACAGAATCTTTCAAAACATTATTACAGGCGTTTTAAGCAAAGTAGCGGCTGTTATTTCAGGCAAGGAGTAGTTGTCATTCATCAAACATTCACTGCCGAGAGTTCAGGGTAAGTTGCAAAGACGGGTTGCATGGGAGATACCCATATGTTCATCTCTCTGTTTAGTTTAGGGTTAATCTAGAGGTGCAGTGTGGAAACAGGCCATTCAGCCCATCAATTCCACATTGACCTATGACCCACACACTAGTACCACAGTACACAATATGGCCAATTTACAAAAAAACAATTAACTTCCAAACCTGCACATCTTTGGAATGTGGGAGGAAACTGGAGCATTCGGACAAAACCCATGGGAGTATAGAAACATAGAAACATAGAAATTAGGTGCAGGAGTAGGCCATTCGGCCCTTCGAGCCTGCACCGCCATTCAATATGATCATGGCTGATCATCCAACTCAGTATCCCGTACCTGCCTTCTCTCCATACCCTCTGATCCCCTTAGCCACAAGGGCCACATCTAACTCCCTCTTAAATATAGCCAATGAACTGGCCTCGACTACCCTCTGTGGCAGAGAGTTCCAGAGATTTACCACTCTCTGTGTGAAAAAAGTTCTTCTCATCTCGGTTTTAAAGGATTTCCCCCTTATCCTTAAGCTGTGACCCCTTGTCCTGGACTTCCCCAACATCGGGAGCAATCTTCCTGCATCTAGCCTGTCCAACCCCTTAAGAATTTTGTAAGTTTCTATAAGATCCCCTCTCAATCTCCTAAATTCTAGGGAGTATAAACCAAGTCTATCCAGTCTTTCTTCATAAGACAGTCCTGACATCCCAGGAATCAGTCTGGTGAACCTTCTCTGCACTCCCTCTATGGCAATAATGTCCTTCCTCAGATTTGGAGACCAAAACTGTACGCAATACTCCAGGTGTGGTCTCACCAAGACCCTGTACAACTGCAGTAGAACCTCCCTGCTCCTATACTCAAATCCTTTTGCTATGAAAGCTAACATACCATTCGCTTTCTTCACTGCCTGCTGCACCTGCATGCCCACTTTCAATGACTGGTGTACCATGACAGCCAGGTCTCGCTGCATCTCCCCTTTTCCTAGTCGGCCACCATTTAGATAATAGTCTGCTTTCCTGTTTTTGCCACCAAAATGGATAACCTCACATTTATCCACATTATACTGCATCTGCCAAACATTTGCCCACTCACCCAGCCTATCCAAGTCACCTTGCAGTCTCCTAGCATCCTCCTCACAGCTAACACTGCCCCCCAGCTTAGTGTCATCCGTAAACTTGGAGATATTGCCTTCAATTCCCTCATCCAGGTCATTAATATATATTGTAAATAGCTGGGGTCCCAGCACTGAGCCTTGCGGTACCCCACTAGTCACTGCCTGCCATTGTGAAAAGGACCCGTTTACTCCTACTCTTTGCTTCCTGTTTGCCAGCCAGTTCTCTATCCACATCAATACTGAACCCCCAATGCCGTGTGCTTTAAGTTTGTATACTAATCTCTTATGTGGGACCTTGTCGAAAGCCTTCTGGAAGTCCAGATACACCACATCCACTGGTTCTCCCCTATCCACGCTACTAGTTACATCCTCGAAAAATTCTATAAGATTCGTCAGACATGATTTACCTTTTGTAAATCCATGCTGACTTTGTCCAATGATTTCACCACTTTCCAAATGTGCTGCTATCCCATCTTTAATAACTGACTCTAGTAGTTTCCCCACTACCGATGTTAGACTAACTGGTCTGTAATTCCCCGTTTTCTCTCTCCCTCCCTTCTTAAAAAGTGGGGTTACGTTTGCTACCCGCCAATCCTCAGGAACTACTCCAGAATCTAAAGAGTTTTGAACTCTGTACAGACAGCACCTGTGGTCAGGATGGGATCTGTGTCTCTGGTGCTCTAAGGCAGTAACATTACCGCTGTACCACTGTGCCACCCCTTGTACCACTATACCGCCCTTTGCTTAACACTTTGCAGATTTACCAGCTCCCTGAGTTCACTGATCAGCAGGTGGTTTATATTTTCAAGTGTAGAATGCCAATTGATATCATCATTTACATGGCCCCATCGCTGGCACATCCCACAACCCCCAATGGTTTCACGAATAAAGCTCTTCCTCCACAACAATTCTCCCCTCCACCATCCGCCCTCTCCTTCCACACTTACCGTCCAGTAGCTGCAGCTTGTAAAATGCCAGTGGACAATCTCTCCTGCATTCCACCCTCACGGTTTGTACATTCCTTGAATATAGAACAGTACAGCACAGAAACTGGCCCTTCATTCCCCATTGTCCATGTTGAACATGGTGTCAAGATAAACCAATCTCATCTGCCTACACAGTATATCTAGGCCTCAACCCTCTGCATATTCATGTGCCTTTCTAAAACCCTCCTAAACGCTCGAAGGGTATGTGCGCCACATATAAGGAACATGCATCAGAGTCTGATGAAACTAACTCTGTATGGATGTGATATTCTTGTTCAGCCCATGGAGGATGTCGATTGAAAAGGAAATATACCTGGCCGGTAGTTCCCCTTGTTCTTTCAATTAGTTCTTCTGTTTCTGCAATTTAATTACCAGCTAAAGCGAACCATTGGAACAAAACAGGCCCCGTGACATTTGATAATGGTGCTTTGGAAGCCTGCGAGCACTGACCCATCAATAACATCACTGCATTTTCACCCTCGTGAGTATTTACCCCAGTGCCTATCAAGGTAGGTTGCGTTCTGACATTGTGTGGAGCAAACAGATCAATCAAAGGCTAAACAGAGCTCTATCAAAGAGGGATCCCGTGCTCTTCACATTCAAACTTGTACGCTTCATGCTGGCAGATTTACACTGCAGCACTACACTGAATTTCAAATCAGTTCTTTAAAATGAGCCACATTGCTATTCATGTATTTAAGAAGGAACTGCAGATGCTGGAAAATCGAAGGTACACAAAAATGCTGGAGAAACTCAGCGGGTGCAGCAGCATCTATGGAAGAAGAAGGGTTTCGGCCCGAAACGTTGCCTATTTCCTTCGCTCCATAGATGCTGCTGCACCCGCTGAGTTTCTCCAGCATTTTTGTGTACCTTGCTATTCATGTAGCCAGGTTTGTCAAATAGTGTCAGAGTGATATAGTACAGAAACATACTCTCAGCCCACCCAATCTGAGCCAAGCAGTCACCACATTGATCCCATGTTACACCGCCTCCCCACCATGTTGTCAGCAACTCCTCCTCTCACCCATGCATTAGGGGCATTTTACAATGGCCAATTAACCTGCACATCAATGGCATGTGGGAAGAAAGAGAATACAGTAAATAAACAGGACATTCCCTGCATTGATATACAGACAGAGGTTGGGGTATAAGGTCCCAGCTCCGTGACGGTGACAACACAAAGAGGTAGGTGGTAAGGAAACATAACACAAACCTCTGGGAACTCAGTGGATCAGGGCCACATCTGCAAAGTTAAATAGACAGGTGACGTTTCAGATCAATTCCTGACCACTGCGTCACCAATGATCTATTGAGTAGAAGCAAGGCTGACTCTTGAATTCCAACACGAGTAAATCACTGATCATTTTCAGTTATCTCGTGAAAATTATGTCAAATATCCCCAAAAGCAAGCATTTCAATTCCATGGCCATTGATCAATGTTCTCAGTGAATTGGAGGAATCCCTCTAACGAGGGTCCAGAAATGTCTCCGCAGATTTGCACTCAACGCAAGCTCTGTTTTCTCCAGGGTGATGCACTAAGAATGGTTCAGGAGGTGAGACCCTGGGTTTGGCAGAGTGCTAGATTGCAGTGGGATGGTGACACCAAGCCAGTGTTAAACAGCTGAATCTTCCAACGGGGCCTGGATTCAGAGCCCCAATGCTCCGAGCTTCAGTGGTTCGATGCTGCCAAGTGTCAGTCTGAACACATACAACAAAGTGATGGCAGCACCAGTGTGAGTCCAAGCACGCAGCACAAGGAACGCGGAGCAGAAATGGCTTAACAACCACCAGAGGAGCGACATGCTCTTCCGTGAATTATATTTGTAGTTGTGTCTGTAAACATAAAACCAGCATCTGATTTCATTTATAGTTTGGTGCGACACAGTGGTGCAGTGGTAGAGTTACTGCCTTACAGCATCCAGAGACCTGGGTTCAATCCTGACTATGGCTGCTATCTATATGAAGTTTATATGTTCTCCCTGTGACTGCGTGGGGTTTCTCTAGATGCTATAGTTCCCTCCCACACTTCAAAGATGTGCAGGTTTGTAGATTAATTAGCTTTTGTAAATTGGGTAGTACTAGGGTGGTCGCTGGTTGGGGCTGACTCGGTGCTTTCCACGCTGTATCTCTAAACTAAATTCACTATGTTGTGTGAGGCTTGGTGCATTAAACTGGTTTGACTTTGGGCAAAAGCTGTTGATTTGTGATTCACGTTTGGTGTGAACTGCCCCCACCTCTTATCCACAGAAATAGCTCCATCTTAATTAAGGTGGAATATAACCACTCTCCCTCTATTGATCCTTCTGCTACTGCTTTCTGTGTTAATCTAATTGGTGGCTGGCACATCATTCTTATTCATTGAGTATTAAGCTGGTACTACTGCACGTGACTGGACAGTGAAGTCAGAAGGGGACTATTTTCCTGGTTACAACTCAACAGGTTTACTGTCTGTTTAACTGTTGGCCATCAGCACCATTGTCTAATTTATACTGAACGATAAATGCTTGGTTTTGGCCCCACAGAGAGCAGAATGTCCAAATTAATCAAACCCTGGATCTATTTGGCATGAAAATAATTTTCATCGCATCATTGGGCCGAAGTCAAATATCAGCCTCATAGGTTATTGTCACATTCACATTAATGTCCAGGATTTCCAAATAAACCCAAGCACAAACATGTTTCACAAGATCGTGGAGATAATATCCGTTTTAATGAGATTACAACCCTTCATATTCAAAGGGTTAAATTCAAAATTGATGATGGAGTGTTTTTGATCCCTTACCAGGTGGTAGGGTCAGGGTAGGTATCGAGGTACAGGACTGACTTCCTCTCACCCTCACATCCAGAGGTATCCAGGAAAGCCTCTCAAATCCTTGCAAATCTGTAATCCAGTTAACAGCCGGCCGGGTTCACATCCACCGTCGAGTTTGGTCCAGTGATCAGGAGGATGTCAATAAATGCTCATATTGTGGTGGTGCTCGGAGGGCAAGGACTTCTTCAGGAGGCTGCAAGAGTACCCCCAGCAGCCATCACGGTGCTTCTGTTGTGCCATCGTACATCCCACCCAGTGATGCCTTGCCCACATCTAGTGCTGCCAGCAGCTGGTATCAGCAATCTGACTACTGAGATCCTCAATTAAATCTTTTACTCAGGGCGGGGAATCAAGAACTAGAGGACATTTGTTTAAGGTATGACCACTAGTGGTGGGTATATGGAATAAGCTGCCAGAGGAGGTAGTTGAGGTAGGTACTATAACTGCATTTAAAGACACTTGGACAGGTTCAAGGATAGGAAAGATTCAGAGGGATTGGACCAAACATGAGCAGGTGGGGCTAGCTTAGATGGGGCATCTTGCTCAGCATGGACAAGTTGGTTTGCACGACCTGTTTCTGTGCTGCATGGCTCCATGAATCCACTGTAAATGTGACTTAACACAACACATCAGCCTTGTGAGGTTACAATTAGATTCAGGACGGCAGAAATCTCCAATTCCCATTTTTATGGCACGAAACGTCAAAAATGCAATGTATCGAAAAAATGTAATTGGAATAGTTGATTAAAAAATAACTAGTGATACAAAGATGTCGGAATTGTTTTGTGCTGGATGCTGAAATGCATTGATCAACTCCGCAGTTTTGTTTCAGAGTACGTACCAGCAATAGTTCAACTACCCATCTCATCAGAGCTGTTATCATTCACTTATGACTTATCCACAAGGCCCAAGAGACAGAATTCAAAGTGTTTAATTTTTCCAGACCATACTAATACGATTTACTGAATTTGAGACTCCAATGCAACTTAGGAAGAGGTGATAATAATAATTCTAAGTGGCAGCTGGAATTCTTACTGGAATTGCTCTTTTCTCCTTCACCGATTGGGATGTTTCTTCTGTCATGCGGTGTCAGATTAAGAGTAGCTGGAGCAATAACAAAATATATTTGTAGCAACATATCAACGTGTGCCACTTGGCTCAGCAGCACAATACACCCATTGGTTGTCAGCTCTACCCAGAGCACTTCCCCAACTCCCCATTCTTAATTACTTCTCCATCTCTAGGTCACAGAGCCATAGTGGTTTACAGCACAGAAAGAGGCCCATCAGCCTACCATGTTCAAGCCAACCCTCTTGTCCACGTACATTTATCCTATTAGCCATTTCCTCCTATACCCTGCCAGACTAAATGTCTCTTAAACATGATGGTTGTATCTGATTCCAGTGAGTTTCAGACATCAGCCACTTTCTCTTTAGATCTTTAAAACCTCACCTTAAACCAGCGCTCTCTTTGTTTTGATACCTCTATAATGAGAAAACTATTCTGATGGGCCTGTCCCACATAGGCGATTTTTCAGTGGACTGCCAGCAACTGTCAAGTGGCCAACAGTTGGCTGAAAAACTGGGAACTGGAACGGTGACTGTCAGAGTGGAACACACACACACACACACGCACACACACACACACACACACACACACACACACACACACACACACACACACACACACACACACACACACACACACACACACACACACACACACACACACACACATCGCAAAGGCGGGGGCCAGGGCAAGCGGGGGAGCGCTGGCTAAAAAATTCCCACGATGCAAAGCCAAGGTGATACAGACGCACACCACGATGAACAGGAAGGTTGGCGCTGTAATTAAGACGGCTTGCACAGTGTACGGTAAGTCCTTTAAAAGGGGGGGGGAGAGAAGGGGGGAGAAGAGGGGGAAGGAGTGGAGACAACCTTTAAAAAGCCAGACAACTTTTAATAAGCCAGAGATACACAGGTGTGAAGTTCAGCGGACATTTAACATTACCGGTCGGTTATCCTTGGTTCTGAAAACTCGTGCTTATGTTTTTTTTCCCGCCAATGAGCCAATGAAAATGACCGGCCAGCAAAGGCGATTAACTAAAACTACCTAGGACTACCTCGACTACCCATAACTACATGGGGACCTCACTACAACTGCACCTACAACTACAGGATTATTGATTATCTCCATGGCGACCAATTTTTGGTCGCAGAAAAATTTTCAACATGTAGACAAATTTGCGGCGACCATACTGAGGCCGCGACTGGTTCCCAAAATGCGGGAACTCTTCGGGACCATGAAGGAGACTCACCAGAGACCACTGGCGAACATGTGGCTACCATGTGGCGAGCGCAGAGTCTCATGCACTCGCCTAAAAAGTCGCCTAAGTGGGACAGGCCCACAGACTATCTACCTTATCAATGCATCTCATAACTTTACATACCTCTACATTATAGAAGTTGACTAAAGACTAATTTATTATGAAGTTAACTTGGATCAATAAAGTTGGCTTTCATTTTGTAAATATATGCTCCCTGCTCAATCTTATTAGTTTTAAATCTCCAGTGTAACGCCATCACGTGGTCACAGGGAGAACTTGCAAACTCCACACAGACAGCACCGAGGTCAGAATTGAACCTGCTCTACCAGTTGCGCCACTGTGTTATCTTAAAAACATTAGGATAACGGCTGTTGACTCTGGATCCACATGATAATGATTTAATGCTCAGTTTTATGATCTTAACAATTATTTAACAAGTGAGCAGTTGTTACAATCACATTCTTCATTTTAGATTCCCATATTTTCCCTATGTCAGACATATGGCTCATGGCTTGGTAGCTCCCTCGTTTTTAAAACAGTAGGGTCATTATACGCTGCAACATTTGATGTCACTATTCACAGAAGTGTCGTTCTGAACTATAATACCTCTATTAATTTCCTTTCACAGGACGTTTATTGAAATAGACAAGCTCTTTCCATAGAACAATGCACAGACTAATGATCCAAGTGCTGAAATCTTCCACACATGCCTGTTGGTTATGTTGTAATGGCCGACTGCACAAACAAATATTCAAATGATAAACAGATGAACTGAAAAATATTCTATATTTTCCCCATTCTAATTTGAGCAGAACTGTAAGGAAGCCACACTTCCATGCACTCTTGTCATGGATGTTCACTGCAGTATTACATCAACTAACCCCTTCAGGAGAATGGGTTACTGTCTGGTATTAGGACGATAATTTGGTTTAGAGATACAGCATGGAAACAGGCCCTACAGTCCACCAAGTCCACATCGGCCATCGATCACCCTAGTTCTGTTATCCCATATTCACTTTACGGAGGCCAATTAACCTACAATCCCATACGTCTTTGGGATGTGCGAGGAAACTGGAGTACCCGGAGGAAAACCACGTGTCACAGGGAGAACATGCAAACTCCACACAGACAGCACCCGAGGTCAGGATTGAACCCAGGTTTCTGGCACTGTGAGGCAGCAGCTCTACCAGCTGCACCACTGTATTTTCTTAAAGCCATTGGGATAACGGCTATTCACTCTGTGATCCAAATGTTAATGATTTAATGTTTTGTTTCATGATCTCCTAGTATCTCAGATTTCAATTCTTTAACAAATCAGTAATTGTTAAAATCACAAAATATGAACGCTGCAGATGTTGGAAATCTGCGATCTGTGAAAGAAAATCAGGAAAAATAAACACAGGCAGCATCTGTGGAGGGAGAAACAGAGGTGAGAAATGTCCTTCCTGAATGTTCAGGTTAAAGTTAAAGTGCAGAGAGATTATTGTACAAGACAGTGGATAAATCTCCAGGGAGTGTCTCAGTGTTTTCTAGGACATTGTGGGAAGCAAGTGAGGTGATTGCTGGAACCCTGGCAGAGATAATTGTATCTTTAATAGCCATAGATGAGGTTCCAGAAGACTGAAGGGGGGCTAATGTTGTGTCTTTATTCAATTAGGACAGCAGAGTTAAACAAGGGAACTGCAGAGAACATTGCACCTTACATGAGAATGTGGATGGTATGAGTAGTAGGTATAATGAAGACACCAAAATTGTACAGTGAAGAAGGTCATAATAGGATCTGTTACAACAGGATGGAGATCTACAGGTAAAGTGGACAAGCGGGCCGATGGATCTGAACTCAGACAAATGTAAAGAGATATATTTTGGGAAGTTAAATAAGGCCTGGACATATACAGTGAATGTTAAGGCCCAGGAAGTGATGACAGTCCTGGGACTTGCTGGTTTACAAATAAAGACACAAAGTGCTGGAGTAACTCAAGGAGTCAGGCAGCATATCTGGAGAACATGGATAGGTGACGTTTCAGGTTAGGACCCTTCTTCAGACTGATATTGTTGGCGGTGGGGGGAAAGCTGCAAGAGAGGATATGCCGAAGAAAGCCTAGCGAGTGATAGATGGATACAGGCGCGGAGGCCAGAGGAGTGCTCCTGGACAATGACATCCTGGGATACAAGTAGATACTTCCCTGAAAGTTGTGACACAGGTAGACATTGATGAAGAAGGCATATGGTCAAGGCATTGAGTGTAGGAATTGAGATGTCATCTAACGGTTGTATATATTGTTGCTGAGGCCATACCTGGAGTATTGTGTGCATTTCTGGGTTGCCTTACTATAGGAAGGATGTGATTAAGCTGGGGAGAGTGCAGAAAAGATTCACAGCAGTGTGGGCTAAATTGAAGGTCTTGAGTTATGAAGAAAGACTGGGCAGAGTGGGTCTGCTTTCCTTGGAGTGAAGGAGGCTGAGGGGTAACTTTATAGAGATGTACAGAATTATATGGTAGAGGTACAGCCTTGTTCCCCGGTTATGGAAGGGTACCTGGGGCAGGTTTTGGCACTCAGAAGGATGTGGGTGTCTAGAACAGGTAGATACTAGAGGCAGATACCATTACAAGGCTGACAAGACATTTGGACTGATATATAGATTAGGGAAGGTTGAGAGGAATATGGGTCAGAATGGGACTAGCTCAGAAAGCACTTTGGCCCTGTGGATGAGTTGGCAAAAGAGCCTGTTCCCGTGTTGTATAACTCTGTGACTCTATGAATCTGTGAAACATTTGCTGGTTCCTAGGAAAGGAAAATTCTATTATTTTTTTAACTCCTCGATTCATTTTTCCGTCTGAGGTCAGGTTAACTGCTATTTGTGTGTGTTCATGATCAAAACAGCATCAGCTGGCAAAAGGAGGGATAATCACTGTTCTGACTGACATCCATTGCACTGAATATAATCTTTTACTGAAATATAGATGTGCTGCCCATGTAAAATTTCTCATTGATGGTGAAATATTCTAAAGGTTACAAGTAGAAATATCGTGATTCACATAAATTCACATAAAAATAACCATATCTTTTTCAGGGGAGCAGCAATTTCAGAACGAGAAGTGGTTTTAAACGCTCTAATAGATGCAGATAAAAGAAATGATTAATGCATTTCAGAGCCATTTGGATCAATTTACCATTATTTCTAAATACCAACTGACAAAAATCGTAATTAGTTCTTCCATGTCTCTCGACCTGATTGGAATTATAATGTAATTCGGCAAATAAACAAGTCCTTTGGCCCACCATGTGTGTGTCACCAAATGAACCTATTGACACCAACCCTATTTACCTGCAATAATCAGTGGCCTCTGTATCTTTGCGATTTGCGTGCTCATCTCAATGCTTCTTAAATGTTGTGAAAGTCTCTGCCTCCACCACCTCTTCAAGCAAGGCTTTCGAGATCCAAGTGCAAAAGTCCCCCTCAGTTGCCTCCACCCTCTCACTTTAAACAGGAAGAGGCAGATCCTTCTACAGGCCGGCCACAAGGAAGCCAAATACTTAACTTCCCAATTAAACAAAGTGTGGCAGTGATTCTGAGCTGCTAACCCACTGCAGCAAATGTGAGCCACAAGTAGCAATAAATGGTGGCTCATGGACCTGAACAAATCCAATCACAGACACGGATTGCCATGAATGGTGCTCAGCTCACTCTGGGTACAACATCCATTACTGTGCAAAATATTTGAATCAAATAACACGCTTGGGTCTTGGCGCAGCCTGCAAACGCATCCAATGAATCAAGAGCATCAGCCCAAACACAAGCTGCACCCGGAATTAACCATGAAATAAGCACCATCTCCCGCATCATGCAAGTTAATGCTTCTTAGTTATAGTTACAGTAATTATTGAGCTTGAATGAGCAGAAAACCTACTAATTGGCATCCATAAGCCAGCGCAAGCTTGCAAATGCAACAGAAGAAACAATAGTGAGAAGGACACAGTCAATAAATAGCTGTGAAACTAACCTCACCATGTAGCTGCCAGCCAGCTCCCCGGGAGTTTGTGCTCCAATCCTCATTGACGAATGAACAGCAAGACTTCGAACTGGGCCGTGACGACATTCAGGCACGGCGTGACAAATGTCAGCAACACTTGTGCCACACAAGTACCGGGCAATGACCATCTCCAAAAACGGAGAGTTTAACCCTTTAATTGCAACATTCTGGGGATGGGGTGAAGTCGTGGTTGGTGTCACCATTGGCTTGAAACCATATTGGAGCAGCCACATAACCATTGTAGAGACTGGGAACCCTGCAGACTCCTCGAAGCGTTTTCATCAACCTCCGAGCACAGCTTTTCCCCGACGAGTGCAGCTTTACTAACAATGAACGTCGGGGCAGAGCAACCTGCTTGAATGTATCCCATCCACCATCCCAAGCAATCACCCCTTTCCACCAGGGAACCCTTGCTGCCCTGAATGTCATCTACAAAATGCACTAGAGTCATAGAGTGATACATGGAAATAGCATGGAAATAGGCCCATCAGCCCAACTTACCAACCCCAAACAGCATGTCCCATCTATACTAGGCCCACCTGCCTACATTTGGCCCATATCCCTCTAAATCTGTCCTATCCATCCATGTACCTGTCTAAATGTTTCTTAAACATTGCGATAATACCTGCCTCAACTACCTCCTCCCAAAGCTCATTCCATACACCCACTACCCTTTGTGTGAAGAAGTTATACCTCATGTTCCTATTAAATCTTTCCGCCCTCACCTTAAACCTACGTCCTCTGATTCTCATTGCTCCTACTCTGGGCAAGTGACTGCGCATCTACCCGATCTTTTCCACTCATGATTTTGTACACTGTAGCGACTTGCCTACTCCAGCAGCACCTCCCAGTCTGGTGAGTTTTGCTGTCAAGGGATGAAGCGTAGGGGTGCCACCACGTGGAACTCCCTGCCCAGGTCACACGCCACTATCCCACGGAAATATCTCATTGATCCTCCACCTTTGCTGGGTCTAAATCCTGGAGTGACCTGCCCAGCACTACTTTCACCATACACACTGCCAAGAAGGCAGCTCATCAACACCTTCTCAAGGGCAATTACAGATGTGTAATAAACAGCTGACCACACTAGAAGTTACAAAAGAAGACTTTGTGGACTGAAGGGTCTGTTCCTGTGCTATAAAAAAAACACCAAGCACTAGATGTCTATTCTTATAAATACATTTAAAAAATCCTTTTTAAAGTGGTGCTAAACTCCATCTAGCTGGATTTCAAAGGGTAGCTGATTTTCACAAATTTCCTGATCCATAATTTTCCTTCAGCCACATCCTGGGGCATCTCGGTCAGCTTTGAAGAGTAGGGCCGAAGGGCCTGTTTCCTTGCTGTATGACTCTAAATCCCCCAATCCCATTGCATGGTGCATGGAGACCACACAATAAGTGAAACAGTCTCTCTTGTTACACTTGTCCATCCGTGTGTTTTGAACATCCCATTTTGCCAATGACCTGTTGCACAAAAAAAATCACTCTGTGAGGCTGTGTATAGTAAATGATTTAGTTGACAATTACAGATTCTGGTATTGATTGGACATTCTTGCAACACTCATGTCTGAGCCAGCTTCAGTGTGGGACAGGGTAGCTATTGACATAACCTTCATAATTCATGTTCCCAACGGCTCACCGCTATTCATCATCACTATAAATGATGGACAAGGGGAATGACATGGAAAGCGGAATCGAGGGCTCATCCATGGGGAATTTCAACCTGCCTGTGGTGGTGTTTGGACGATAGACTTGTGTTATAAAATGTTGGCCTGGTCTCTGCTGGTGTTGCAGTTGTTCGGGGTTAGGTGAGAGGCAATTCCTTTGGTACATGGAACAGTGATTCAGAGTGGTGACAAGTTGGTAATGGGCAACAGATGGACATCGACCTTTAAACACATTGTAGAAACAAGGAACTGCAGATGCTGGTTTACAAAAGAAGACTTGTGGACTGAAGGGCCTGTTCTTGTGCTGTACTGTTCTATAAAAAAAAGATACCAAGTGCTGGAGTAACTGAGTGGGTCAGGCCGTATCTCTGGAGAACACAGAGAGGTGATGTTTCAGGTCAGGACCCTTCAGACTCATCTGCAGTCTGAAGAAGGGTCCTGACCCGAAATGTCGCCTATCCATGTCTTCCAGAGATGCTGCTTGGCCCAGCACTTTGTGTCTCCCCTTAAGCACATTGTGTCAATATGAATAGATAAAGCAATACTTTGTGTAGGAGACATCAAACCTTCAATCAATCTTTTCTTTCTATGTCCAGATGGAAGGTTTTGTCCACCGCTGAATACTGACTTCTTGGCTGCAGCATATCACTTGTTCACACATTCAATGGATATTGGCAAGCCAGGTAAGTGAATAATCCATGCATGAAAAAATGTAATTTCACATTGCAATGAAAAGGACTGTAGTAACAGACTGGGGAGATGATTTTAAAAGCAGTCATTATTAGTTGATAGAAGTTATAACTCGTCAACTCACGATTAGTTGATAGAAGTTAGTACTGAGAGAAGGCTGCACTGTCAGAGGCTAGTACTGAGGGAGAACTACATGGGCAGATTTACATAAAGCAATTTAA
Source organism: Amblyraja radiata (assembly GCF_010909765.2). Taxonomy (NCBI): domain Eukaryota; kingdom Metazoa; phylum Chordata; class Chondrichthyes; order Rajiformes; family Rajidae; genus Amblyraja; species Amblyraja radiata. The sequence goes on along the minus strand of NC_045989.1, from coordinate 15,594,331 downwards.
TGCAAAACCCATTTGAATTAGGCAATAAATGCAATGAGTAAATCCTAAATTGGATTAGATAAAATTGATTATTTTCCCAGACACTCTGAACTTGCTAGATGCCTTTATGAAATAAAGTGAATCAATATCCACCTACATTTGCATTTTCACTTCCCAACATTTTAAAGTTTGTGTCACAAAAATGGAACATCTCACTACCGTATCAAAGTGAAACTTCAAGTCAAAGGTAAATAAAACTAAAAAGCCAGCAGATGCTGGAAATCTGAAATAAAAACAGGAAAATGCTGGAAACCCTCTGCAGGTCAGGCAGCATCTGTGGAAAGAGAAACAGTTAATGTTTCAGAACTCGGGTCTGGGACCCTTCATAAACTGAACCCTTCTGATGAAATATCTTTGACCTGAAATGCTAATTGGTTCTCTTTCCACCGATGCTGTCTGTCCTGCTGGTCTTTTTCTGTATTTAATACAGGTTGAGGATTTTGTTTTCCACGATATTATCCAGGTTGAAATTTTGTAGTCGGGTACCCTTTTTAAAATGCTTTTATTCGATTATACACAAGTACGAAAGTTCCCATTAGTTGGAAACATTGTTGGCTGAGATTGCAAAAATTAAGCGGGTAGATTAATTGGCTAGCACAGATCTGAGTTCATTTTGAGATCTTCATTGGAATGAGTTATTTAGTACAGATCTGTCTTATAGATTCAAAACAGTCCGAACCTTGCAAGCTGCCAACACTGAATGCAGGACCAGAGAGTTTCAACCTATAATTCACTTTCACAGTTACCTGGGACATATCCAGTGTGGCGAGATGTAAGGGTGTAATGGAGAAGTTAATGTCATTGCAGGTTGAGATTACTGCACATCTGACATTTCAGCATTTAAACGAGCTGCCTGGCGGGGTCAGTTTCCCAATGAAAGGAACCGGATCTTATAGACATTTATCAAGTGTGAAAAATGAAATACTCAGACATGAATGGCAGACGCTTAAGAAAATAAATATCACTCGTGGGGTGTTCAGCCATTTCTTAAGGCACTGGTGCTGTAAATTCCAGGACTGCTTTCATTGGCCATTCTGTCCTCAGGAATGATTCTATGCTCACAACAGGCGATGTTGCTGATGAGATTGATGTGTGCTGCCTTTCAGGAGAGAGCTGGAGTGAAGCTCAAGGAGGCAGTTAATATCATCAGAGATCCACTCCACCCTGGCCAAGCTCTCACCTCACTGCTACCATTGGGAAGGTGGCACAGGAGCCTGAGAACAGCATCCTCCAGATTCAACACCAGTGTCCTCTCATCAACCACCAGGTTCCTGATCCGCTTCGCACAACCCTAACCACAACCCTACCTCAGCTTTGGAGCTGAACAGACTGTACACCGCAATGGTTGCTCTGTGTACGTTTGGACTATCATGGTCTCGTTTATTTAGTATAACCGATAATTTGTACATTTGTATATTTATTCAGTGTTGTTGCTGTGTCTAATGTGACTGTAAAAATGCAGCAAGTACCACTGTCATTGTTACAGTTCATACCTGGTGCATCTGAAGGCCAAACGTGGGCATATTGGGCAAGCTTTGATGGGGCATCTTGGTTGGTGTGGATGCGATGAGCCAAATGGCCTGTTTCTGTGCTGTATGGCTCCATGATAACTAAATACCCTTGAAATTCCAGACCTTACCTGGAGTCATGACCAGAAATATGTTGCTTCAGCTCTCTGAGCTGGTCAATTATTCCCCCCCCCCCTTTGCTGCCTAATCCTCATCAGTAATATCCAGGAGAACTTCCCTGATCTTTGCAAACATCTCCGATATTTCAGCTTCCACAAAATGATTCCGACCTTTTCCCAAGATCGAAAAGAACAAATGAGGAAAAAGAAATGAATAAAATCTTTAAGGAAACAGAAATCGCAGTAAAAATAACACTGTTCCTTTAAGAACTTCCCTTCAAGGGGGAGTTTCCTTTTACACATCATAACTGGTTCTGCACCAGATATACTGGTACACATGGTTCAATGGTAAAATTGTCACATCATCCTGACACGAGGAAAATACCACCACAGGGATTCTGCGTTTTGTTCAGTCTTGAATTAATATTTCCTTTAATAAGGTTCAAGTCGAGTAGGTTGGGTGGGAAGGAAGAGCCAGACAGACGATGTTTGCGGCCAGTAGGTTTCTGTTCCCTGGCACGTTTGTTGGGATACATCAAAAGGGCTCTGCTTTTATCCAGGCTCATGCTGTGAGGTTTAGTATTTGGCTACCGCGACACACTCCAAACACAAAGATCAAATTAATTACAGAACATGAGCTATGACAATACTCAGTCTGATGAGCAGCCTTCTGTGAAATGGATCGAAGGAACACTAAGCCTTGACCAATGTAAATTGTCAAAGACTACTTGTCCAGATTTGGGCATACACATTATGTCATCAGGTCATAATCACTCTGTTTCAAGCATCACATTGCAACACATAATACATCTCCTGGGAAACGATTACTTAAGCAGATAATACCAACAGCACTGCAATGTGTTCCAGGAACCATGCCAAGCTACTAAAGTCAAAGCATTACCCATAATGCTGGATTAATAGTTTTTTGTATAAATGTTCATACTTGGGATATGGATGTTGCAGGCAAGGCCAAGATTATATGCCTGTTCCTAATGGCTCCTGAACAGGTGGAATTGAACCATTTTCTGGAACTTCTCCAGTCCCTGGGGTGAATTCCAGGACTTGGACAGTAAAGCAGTTTGTTTATACAGTGCAGCATACTCTCATCACCCCTCATTCTTAGTGAGTCCCTGGGAAATCAAAAACATCTTGCATAAAGGTCCCAACCCGAAATGTCACCTCCATTTCCACCACAGATACAGCCTGGCCTGCTATGTTACTTCAGCACTTTGTGTTTTTCAATATTCCTGCACCTGCAGTTCCTTGTGTCTATATTTAAGAGGGAGTTCGATGTGGCCCTTGTGGCTAAAGGGATCAGGGGGTATGGAGAGACGGCAGGTACAGGATACTGAGTTGGATGATCAGCCGTGATCATATTGAATGGCGGTGCAGGCTCGAAGGGCCGAATGGCCTACTCCTGCACCTATTTTCTATGTTTCTATGTCTATGTTTCTATGTCTCTTGCTTTCATTCTAGTTCTATGGGTTGGGACGTGGCTAATGGGGGTACAATGGGAATCGCAGCATTTTCCCACCGCTGCGGGTGATGAGGCGGGTTGGTGAGTAGTTCAAGGGGAGGTGCCCTCCTCTGCTGTCTCTGTAATGCTTAGATGACTATGGACCAAGTGTTGGTAAATGGGATTAATCAGGACGGGTGTCTGATGACAAGGAGGTGGTAGACTGAAGAGCCTGTTTCCATGTTGCACAACTCCATGACTGAAGCTTTGGGAACATTCATAACTTTTTCCTGCCTGCCCGGCAATCTGCTCATGCTGCAGCTCAGAGAAGGTTGAGTTTCAGGCACCTGGCATTGAGTATGTGAACCGACCGATGCCTCTTCACTGGAGAAACCAGCCTGGGAGAGGACCTGGATGTTGCTTTGCTTATCCTTCCAGTGAATTTGGAAGGCTTTGTGAAGACAGATCTGCTTCTCCCGTGCTCTGGGATGCCTGCTGTCACTAGTCCAGGTGTCAGAAGCAGACGTCAGGAGAAAGCGATCACTGCCCATTTGGTGCAGCAGTTAAGCGACAGGCTGGATAAAGTGGCTCGGTGCTGGGTTCAGCAATCAGTCCGTGAGCGTTTGTTGTATGAATAACTGTGCTCCCAGCTCACACTCGCAAAGGTATAACAATTGACAGCAATAAATGCAAAACAGATTGGCTGACGTCAACAGCTAGGCTGCACCAACAGGCTGGGCTTCAGGATATGTTTGATGCATGATTAATCTATTCCTGCCTTCAACTCCCAGGTGATGCACGGACTACATGTGTTAACACTGGTTGTAGGAATCTACAGGAGACTTGTTTGTGCTGTTAGTTTATGTTCTTTAGGATCTCAGCAGAACCTCGTCCCATTTTCTACCTGTGTCAATGGTACCGATGCACACAACAATCTCTAGCTGCTCTCTGAGGCGGCACGGTGGCGCAGCGGTGGAGTTGTTGCGTTACAGCGCCAGACATCTGGGTTCGATCTCCACTACGGCTGCTGTCTATACGTTCCCTCCATGGACACGTGGGATTTCTCCGAGATCTTCGGTTTCCTCCCACACTCCAAAGACATACAGGTTTGTAGGTTTACTGGTTTGGTATAAATGTAAATTGTCCCTAGTGTGTGTAGGATAGTGTTAATGTGTGGGGATCGCTGGTTGGTGGAACTCGATAGGCGATGGGCCTATTTCCACGCTGTATCTCTAAACTAAACTAAAACCTCCCCCAGCTGCTCCATGGTATCATTGACTCTGGCACGCGGGGGGCAACACCCTATGCTAGTGTCACCTTTACCGCCACAGAAGCTCCTGTCTGCCTCCCTATGATTGACTCTCCTATCACTGTGGGCCTGTCTGACTTCACCCATCCTTGCTGTGTCTCAGAACCACTGGCGATGCCACCGACCCATCTGCTGCTGCCCTCTGTAAAGTCACCTCTCCAATAGTATCTGAAGCGGTATACTCGTTACTGAGGGGTACAACTCTCTGTCTGCCTACTGTAAAAACTTTAACCTTTGTAAGCTATCTTTACCCTCACCATACGATATTTTGAGGTTCCCACTTGTTTAAAGATCACTATCATATTGGTGCCAATGATTACTAAGGTGATTAGTAAGGGTGTCAGGGGTAATACAGATGGACAATAGTTGAGACCTCACCACTGAACCATGTGACACCTCGCTGCACTACTCTGCCTCCTCCAGCGCCCCCCCCCCCCCCCGATGAAGGTTGTTCTTGACCTGGCCACCTCCGGCCAGATGTCCATCCCTGAGGGCAATACTGTTGATGTCCCCAGGCTCTGAGATGGAGTGGTGTTCACCTCTGTAGCTGTGGGGTTTGTCTATGAAGGTCCACAACATTGGAGCCCTGGTCCATCACGTTGCAGAGTTGAAATTGGTTGTACCTTGTTGCCAAACCAACTAGTGGATTTTTGATAGGAGACCACGAAAACCAGAGGTTGACGGGGAGGACGTGCAAGCTCCACACAGACAGGACCAGAGGTCAGGATCGAACCCCATTCCCTGTGTCTGTGTATCTCTAGATCTGTGATGCAGCATCATTAACTGCTCCACGAGCACGTTGGAATCTTGTGCCAAGGCTTTACTGTCGGTTCAATGACCGGCTGTCCAATAATCCTGCTCATCTTCTGCTACCAAGTAATCTGCCAATTCTTTGATGAGTTTCAGATTAGTTTATAGTCATATACAACATGGTGCAATTAAAGTCCTTGTTTGCATGAGGCTCACAGAATAAGCAGTGTACATGGTAATGAAAGATTCTGCAATAAATACAACAGCAATTCAAAACAGCAGAATGCTGCAAAGATTATGATGCAGACTGAAGTGGTGCAAAAGAATCAAAGTGTAATAATGGAATAACCAAATGAGATGGAGTTAAAGTAAGAGTACATGACAGCACCTCTGGAATGGGGTGTGAAAAAGTGCTTGGTCCAGGATAGCTGTAGGGAGAAACTCATGCTTATGTCTCTATGTTTCAGTTGTCATCTCCTGGATCTTCTCCCATAAGAGAGAAGAGAGAAAATGGGATGGCCATCGTGGACTTGAACTTGAACTTGAACTTGACTATACTCCCAGCCTTCCTGATGCAAGGCACCGTGAAGATAGACTGGATGGAAAGAGGTGATGAGCTTGTGATGGACTGGGCTGTGTTCACCACTCTCTGCAGGCACGGGCTGTCAAGAGCAGAGTGGTTGCCATACCAGGTTGAGATGCCTCCGGAAAGAATACTTTGTATAGCACATCTGTAAAAGTCCAAGAGATGCTAATGTCCTCAGGCACCAAATAAAGTAAATACAGTAGGGCAGGTGAGGGATGGCTGCTATTCCTGGAATGCTTCACTGTCAAACCAGCCAGCACCCACCTTAAGCAGAACAACAGTAGCAGCAACAACGCTGTCCATTCCTCTACCTGTGATGGCAGTTTGCCGTTTCTAAAAGTAGCTGCAATATTCTTCCAATTTTGGGGAAAGTGCTGGAAATATTACAAATGCTGGACTTTCAACCGAAGCTGCCGACCGCGGTACCCAGACGTGGCGCAGACGGACGAGAAGCCGAAGCAGAGAAGTCGAAGCCAAAGAACTGAATGGAAATGAGGCTGAAACGCCAAAAAAATGAAAAAGTACGAGGACAAAACGCCACGAAGCGAACGGGCGGGACGCCTAAATGCAAACTAACCGTAAGGGCGGGACGCCTAAAAGCCAACTAACCGAAAAGTTGCGTCGCCTAAAAGGAAACTTACCAAATGGTCGCTCTGTTGAAACGCCACCTGCCCGAAAGGCGGCCACAGCGATCGACAGCTCGTGTCAGGAGCAGCGGAGCGGAAAGCCGAGAACTGCAGCCAGGGAACCATAGTCGTGGGTCACAGAGTACAGAAACTGGCCCTTCCACATGCTGACTAAGATGCCTCATCTACACTAGTCTCACCAGCCTGCATTTGGCCCATTATCCTTGGCAACTAATTTCTGATTGTTCTTTAAAATCCTTTGGAATTATCATCTTCAATTGAATAACCTACTTGGTGTTAAACTTATACCTTGCTAATTATAATACAGAAGGAAGCCATTCAGCCCATCAGGTCAATGCTGGCCCAGAGGGAAGCGATCCAAACAATCACAAATCCCCCTCTCCTCGTTTCGCTGGAGTTCTGCAACTTATTATCTCTCAAATGATTGTCAATTCCACAATCTGAGTCTGAAGAAGGATCCCGACCTGCAACGTCACCTATCCATGTCCTCCAGAGATGCTGCCTGACCTGCTGAGTTACTCCAGCACTTTGTGCTCTGCACAAGATTCCAGCACCTGCAGTTCTTTTTGTCTATCATTTTCCCGAGTTCTTTTTTTTCTGCTTGCCTCCACAGGAGGAATGACATTGGCCAATTAACCGATGATTAATTAAAATAATATCTTGGATTCTCCAAAGGCCTGAGCTAATGATCCAGAAGCTTGACTTGGGAAATATTAATCAACGGTAGTTTGTTATATATTCTGGAGGAAGTCTGTATTAGTAATGGTGAACATGAACTATCTGATTATTGTTTTGTACGATCGGATGATTTCAGGCCCCTTGTAACAAGGGTGATTTTGAACTGCCTCCTGAAACAACGTTGTCAGTTTGCAGATGACACCAACATTGGTGGAGATGTGGACATGAGAAAGGTTGTTAAAGTATACAGCACGGTATAGATCATTTGGAAATGTGTCCGGAGATATGACAAATAGTGTTTAATCTAGTCATTGCCACAGATGGCTGTGGAGGCCAAGTCAATGGTTATTTTTAAGGTGGAGATTGACAGATTCTTGATTAGTAATGGTGTTATGGGGAAAAGGCAGGAGAATGGGGTTGAGAGGGAAAGATAGATCAGCCAAGATTGAATGGCGAAGTAGACTTGATGGGCCGAATGGCCTAATTCTGCTCCTATAATTTATGACAACAATGTTTCGGGTTGGGACTCTTCTTTGGACTGATGGAGTAGGGGGGAGAGATCGCTAGTTAGGAGAGGAAGGGGTGAGGCAAAGCCTAACAAATGACACGTGGGTCCAGGTGAGGGGGGGATGATTGAGATGGGCGCAGATAGTGACAAAACGTAGAGATGAAAGTAGACAAAAAGGTGTCAGATACGGAAGGGAGAGGAAGAGTAAAATGAAAAGCTAGATGGAGGGATGGAGAGACAGAGGGAGGAGTAAAAGGAGTGTAAAAGGAAATGGGGGACTCAGGGGATGGACGGGTGGGAGATGAGTGGAAGGAGGAGGGAATAGGAACAGGGTGATGTCAGTGCTGGGAGGACGAGTCCACATAGACCAACAATTCCACTCCCATAGTAATCTACTCCAACTTTAATCTTTCCACATTGTTATCAATGTTGTTACCCACGAGATTGTAACACTCACCTACATGTCTTTGGGATGTGAGGGAAAGCTGGAGCACCCAGAGGAAACCCACGCGGTCACAGGTAGAGCATGCAAACTCCACACAGACAGCGCCCGAGGTCAGGATTGAACCTGGGCCTCTGGCATGACGAGGCAGCTGCTCTACTAGTTGCACCACTGTGCTGACCCTTACGCTACTTGGGCCCAAGGTGCAACCTAACATAACAAAAAGCACCGTTAGTGTAGGAAATACAGAAGAGATTGGCCGGGAATAGGAAGATCTCAGTGTGAGGGGTGTGGGGAGAGGTAGAGATTCCTCAGCTCATCTTCCAGTGGGGAAGCCAGCACACTAGAGACCGATGCCTAGAGCTTAGCTTAGGGCGTGTGGACAGAAACAGATGAAAGACCTTATCAAAACGGCCAAGGTATGACAATGTCCCCCTAGCATCAGCTGCCTCAGCTTCAGCTGTTGCGATCATTATCCACACACTGCCTGCCCCCACTTTCTCCGCACTCCAAGCATTACTGCAGCATCGATCTCTCCACCACCTTCCCTTCTGCATCGTCTCCACACTGCCTCCTCCTCCTGTTATCACATCCTTCACATCCTTCACACAATGAAAAGACCACAAGCCACAACACTATTCCTGATGAATTGTAGGCTTCTTCCGGGTGATTCTAACACTGCCCCACCACACTAATGTATCCCACAGGGAGACGGAAGGAGGCATATTGTACTGTCAGCACATTCACTCAGGAGACCAATACTTCTTTAAGATTCTAACGAGTGCAACCTACGCATATGTTATATCATGGGGATTCACAGAATATAATGCAAGCAAATCTATCTTAGTTTCTTTTTCAACACTTGATTCCTCAAAATGACCCAATTCCAGGGAGAGTGTGATTAAGTGAGAGCCCTGGAGCCACAAGGAGCTGCAGATACTCGAATCTTCAACAAAGCACAAGTTACTGGAGTGACTCAGTGTATCAGGCAGCATCTGTGGAGAGAAAGGAAAGGGCCATATCAGGTTGGGACTGATCAGTTCCGAAGAAGGGTCCTGACCTGTAACGTTGCCTGACCCCTTGGGTTCTTCCAGCACTGTGTGTTTTGGTTAAATCTCTTCTCACTTACCTAACCATTTGCAGCCACCCACTCCACATTTATCCAAATGTGTGTATGAAGGAACTGCAGATGCTGATTTAAGCCGAAGATAGACACAAAATGCTGGAGTAACTCAGCGGGACAGGCAGCAGCATCTCAGGAGAGAAGGAATAGGTGACGTTTTGGGTCGAGACCCTTTCTTCAGACCGAACTGGATTAAAATGCACTGGCTGTCATTCCTCCCTCTTCTTTCACCTCCTATCTTCACCTCACCTCCTATGAGAAATGTTTTTTCACACAGAGAGTGGTAAATCTGTGGAATTCTCTGCCACATAAAGTAGTTGAGGCCAGTTCATTGGGTATATTAAAGAGGGAGTTAGATGTGGCCCTTGTGTCTAGAGGGATCAGGGGGTATGGAGAGAAGGCAGGTACAGGATACTGAGTTGGATGATCAGCCATGATCATATTGAATGGCGCTGCAGGCTCGAAGGGCCGAATGGCCTACTCCTGCACCTATTTTCTATGTTTCTATGTTTCTATCTTGATCCAAATGCTCTGCTTGTGCAAAGCACCACCCAGCCCTATCACTCACAACCAGCATCTCATTAGCAAAGCTCTGGTGTAAATGCCTGAGAGTTTATGAATTCAGCTGCACGCTGAATCTCTACAACAAAGTGCACTACTCAGCTTTCTGCAGTCTTTTCATCTTCTTCAGGTCTCCACTGGAGTTTGCAGAGTGCCTGAAACTGTGTGTGCACGGGTTGTTAATGATAGATCTACCTGCTATTGAAGCCTAGGGTGTAAATAGTACCATCAGTGCAGGAAATAATAAAGAGATTGGCCTTGGTGAAGCTACAGAAGATGGAGATGGGACTGCCGATCTGTGAGTGTGCTGTACCCAACTGATCATGGCCATGTAGAAATTAACCCTACATCCAAATATTTGCATGCATTTCCTTGAGATGGCAGGAAGAACCAGAACATATCATAAGGTATTTCCTTGCTTGCTGGGCCAGTTGAACATTGTTCTTTGAGTTGATCAGTCTCTGTAAGAAACTGTGAGAAAAACATTTTTCACACAGAGAGTGGTGAATCTCTGGAACTCTCTGCCACAGAAGGTAGTTGAGGCCAGTTCATTGGCTACATTTAAGAGGGAGTTAGATGTGGCCCTTGTGGCTAAAGGGATCAGGGGGTATGGAGAGAAGGCAGGTACAGGATACTGAGTTGGATGATCAGCCATGATCATATTGAATGGCGGTGCAGGCTCGTAGGGCCGAGTGGCCTACTCCTGTACCTATTTTCTATGTTTCTATGTTTCTATTTAAGCCCTGTTACTGGTTACCGGAGGCTGGGGAAAGCACTGGCTTAATGTGCTCTCCACCACACCTGACCCTACACTGGCCCCATCTTCCCCTCATCACAGCTGAAGAATGAAAAGGTAACAGACATCAGTGGGACCACAGGCAAGCAGCAAGCATTGTGAGAGAAGGGAGAATATTGTTCGGCATGGTATCTAAATATACGCGGGATTTGCTCTGAACAGGATAAGACAACAGCGAGAGAGCTATAAATGGACATGACCTAATTCCCATGACTGCAGTGTAATCTAAGAAGGGAGCTAACTATTCTGGGGCATTCAGCATTGAGGAAGGACAAGCTAAAACAAGAAGGAGGTGGTATAGCATTGTTAAGAAGGGATGACATCCATACCATAATTACAAACAATCATAGCATTGTAATTTCATCCACCTGGGTGGAGCTAAGAAGTGCCAGTGGATGCAACATTAGTGGGAGTTGTTTACAGGCCTCTGAGCAGCAGTGGTGATGTGAGCAAGGTAAAAATAGGGAGATTCAAAAAGTTTGCAAAGGAGAGCTATGACTAAAACCATGCAAGAGTTTAAATTGACTTCTAGACGGGGGAAATTAAATTAGTGCCAGCAATATGGAGGATGAATTCCTGGAATGAATAAGATTTGGAAATATATCACAGCAATGCATCACACAGGAAAGGGCCCTTCCACCCTCATTGAAACACGGAAAAAGCTTGGAGGGAAAATGTGGGCAGAATAATTTTCCTACAATGTGCAGTGCAGAACGAGGTGACTGAAGTCTCAAAATAAGGAATGGACGTTAATATCTCCTCTCGGGGAATGGTAAATGTGTGGAATTTTCTGGAGGTCAGTCTTGAATTACTTGAAGTGGAGAGTGTCAGATGTCTGAACATTAAAGTATTGAGGGGATGTTGAGAGTAGGAGAGTGGTCTGAGTATTTAGGCCCACTCCTTTCCCTGTTTGAAGAGTGTACTGTGGTCTGCATCGCTCCTGGAGAAAGGTGCACGCAAAGAGAACCACATTTATATTGGGGCTTTGAGGAGATGCGAAAGGATTTAAAAGGAGTAAATTGGGACAGTTTGTTTTATGGGAAAGATGTGGAAGAGAAATGGAGTACATTTAAAGGTGAAATTTTAAGAGTATAGAATCTTTATGTCCCTGTTCGGTTGAAAGGAAATCGTAAAAATTGTAAAGAGCCATGGTTTTCAAGGGAAATTGGACACTTGGTTCGGAAAAAGAGGGAGATCTACAATAGTTATAGGCAGCATGGAGTAAAGAGGTGCTTGAGGAGTATAAAGAATGTAAAAAGAATCTTAAGAAAGAAATTAGAAAAGCTAAAAGAAGATATGAGGTTGCTTTGGCAAGTAAGGTAAAAGTAAATCCGAAGGGTTTCTACCGCTATATTAATAGCAAAAGGATAACGAGGGATAAAATTGGTCCATTAGAGAGTCAGAGTGGCCAACTATCTGCAGAGCCAAAAGAGATGGGGGAGATATTGAACAGTTTCTTTTCTTTGGTATTCACCAAGGAGAAGGATATTGAATTATGTGAGGTAAGGGAAACAAGTAGAGTAGCTATGGAAACTATGAGGATCAAAGAAGAGGAAGTACTGACACTTTTGAGAAATATAAAAGTGGATAAGTCTCCAGGTCCGGACAGGATATTCCCTAGGACATTGAGGGAAGTTAGTGTAGAAATAGCAGGGGCTATGGCAGAAATATTTCAAATGTCATTAGAAACGGGAATAGTGCCGGAGGATTGGCGTACTGCGCATGTTGTTCCATTGTTTAAAAAGGGGTCTAAGAGTAAACCTAGCAATTATAGACCTGTTAGTTTGACGTCAGTGGTGGGCAAATTAATGGAAAGAATACTTAGAGATAATATATATAAGCATCTGGATAAACAGGGTCTGATTAGGAACAGTCAACATGGATTTGTGCCTGGAAGGTCATGTTTAACTAATCTTCTTGAATTTTTTGAAGATGTTACTCGGGAAATTGATGAAGGTAAAGCAGTGGATGTTGTGCATATGGACTTCAGTAAGGCCTTTGACAAGGTTCCTCATGGAAGGTTGGTTAAGAAGGTTCAATGGTTGGGTATTAATGGTGGAGTAGCAAGATGGATTCAACAGTGGCTGAATGGGAGATGCCAGAGAGTAATGGTGGATGGTTGTTTGTCAGGTTGGAGGCCAGTGACGAGTGGGGTGCCACAGGGATCTGTGTTGGGTCCACTGTTGTTTGTCATGTACATCAATGATCTGGACGATGGTGTGGTAAATTGGATTAGTAAGTATGCAGATGATACTAAGATAGGTGGGGTTGCGGGTAATGAAGTAGAGTTTCAAAGTCTACAGAGAGATTTATGCCAGTTGGAAGAGTGGGCTGAAAGATGGCAGATGGAGTTTAATGCTGATAAGTGTGAGGTGCTACATCTTGGCAGGACAAATCAAAATAGGACGTACATGGTAAATGGTAGGGAATTGAAGAATGTAGGTGAACAGAGGGATCTGGGAATAACTGTGCACAGTTCCCTGAAAGTGGAATCTCATGTAGATAGGGTGGTAAAGAAAGCTTTTGGTGTGCTGGCCTTTATAAATCAGAGCATTGAGTATAGAAGTTGGGATGTAATGTTAAAATTGTACAAGGCATTGGTGAGGCCAATTCTGGAGTATGGTGTACAATTTTGGTCGCCTAATTATAGGAAGGATGTCAACAAAATAGAGAGAGTACAGAGGAGATTTACTAGAATGTTGCCTGGGTTTCAGCAACTAAGTTACAGAGAAAGGTTGAACAAGTTAGGGCTTTATTCTTTGGAGCGCAGAAGGTTAAGGGGGGACTTGATAGAGGTTTTTTAAATGATGAGAGGGATAGACAGAGTTGACGTGGAAAAGCTTTTCCCACTGAGAGTAGGGAAGATTCAAACAAGGGGACATGACTTGAGAATTAAGGGACTGAAGTTTAGGGGTAACATGAGGGGGAACTTCTCTACTCAGAGAGTGGTAGCTGTGTGGAATGAGCTTCCAGTGAAGGTGGTGGAGGCAGGTTCGTTTTTATCATTTAAAAATAAATTGGATAGTTATATGGATGGGAAAGGAATGGAGGGTTATGGTCTGAGCGCAGGTATATGGGACTAGGGGAGATTTTGTGTTCGGCACGGACTAGAAGGGTCGAGATGGCCTGTTTCCGTGCTGTAATTGTTATATGGTTATATGGTTATTTACACAGTAGCTTCATATGCTGGCGTTAGACAGTGCCCCATCTGATCATGACTCCTGCTGCTTTTCACGCAGGAGTGTGTGGAAAGTATTGACTACTCAGGCATTTCACTTACACGTGTGCTCACTGGAGATAGACCTGGAACACGTGGCTGCAGGAATTGGGCTTAATTCTCTCTACATGGTAAGAATATGGTCCAGAGTTAGACCTGGTTTTGCTACCTCGCGCACTCTAAATAATGTCTAATTCGGGACTGGGACCCGTTTCACTTTAGCAGAGACTACTCAGCAGTCATGCCATGTAGCCTGAGCACTTGGCTGTGCATCTGAGCGCCAGGTTGCCTTGGCAACCAGTAATGGTCTGTCACTGGTTATTGTACACATGAGGTGACAGTTACAAAACACTAGCAATCTGCTAATTTTGTGGTATCTGTACAGGAGCAGCAGGTCTCCGTCTCAATCAAGGTCAAATGCAAGCCCAGATGTTAACTGGCAAAATCACTGCAGTTCCTGTCGCAATTCTTCAATTACAAAAGAACATTTTAACCTTTTGGATAAAAGCATAATAGCACCAGACTTCTGTCCACTCGCTCACAATGGCAAATCTTATTGACTTTCCTGTGAAAAGCATGCAATGAGGGTTTAATGGACCCCATCCCATCCCTGGGCAAGATCAGAGATGGAGGGGTCGACTCCCGAATCCACAACTAGCAATGCTGCACGCGGTGGTCCTGGTGAGATCCTGCCCCCTGGTCCAGGAGCACTTAATGGTGAAGTGCTGCTGCTAGTCTCTGCTGCGGGAATTCACTTGGGATATTCTGTGCTATATTTTTCCAGTACAGCCTACTGGCACCTCTAAAAATACAAAATATAGATTTTCCAATGTTTTGCATTTTGAATACTACGAAAGGATTGCTAAAGTTTAGAATATAAAATGTATTAAGTAAATTAGGCGGTTGTGTCCTTAAAATGCTTAAACTGCTTATAGGACAACGATCCAGCATGAACATGGATTATTTATGAATACCGACACCTATTTCGCTACAAACTGCTGACAGCAGACTACATCCTGTGCAGATGTGGGGCTTGCTCTGGATAAACTATTCAATGCTACCAATGGGCTTGAAATCTAGTACCCCGAGGCCTTGTTCATCGTAGCCGGGGATTTCAACCAAACCAACCTCAAGAGTGTGCGAGCAAAATGCTATCAGTGTGTCTCCCGTCTCACCGGAGGCTCGAACAGTCTCGACCACTGATACACAACCGCCTACTGTTCCATTCCCCACCCACATTTTGGAAAATTTGACCATCAGGCAATGTTCTTACTCCCAGTTCCACTACAAGCAGAAATTGAAGCGGGAGGATCTGAAAGTTGTACAGTGCTGGTTTGAGAAACAGATGAGATCCTTCGTGACTGCTTTGAGATGGTCATCTAAGTAAGTAAGTAAGTAAGTAAGTAAGTGTATTTGCCAAGTATTCACATACAAGGAATTTGCCTTGGTGCATATTCAAGGAATGAGAATTGATCTGGTCCATATTCAAGGATTCTGTGGCCAACAAAAATGAGTATGTCACTGGTGTCACCATCAGTAGACATGGAGGACTGCATACCAAAGAAATCCATCCAAGTGTTTCCCAAACAGTCCATTCCCAGGGAGAGGTCCAAATCCGTAGCAACCAAGTTGGGTGATCCTACCCTGTATAAGAAATCTAGATACAACCTTCACAAAGAGAGCAGGGATGCCAAGAAAAAATTCACGAGCAAGCCCGAGATCCCCAGGTAACCTCAAGAACATCCAGTGATTGTTCCAAGTACGCTGTAATGGGTTACAAAGTGAAGTGGAATAGCATCGCTGGCAACTATATGTCCCTCCACAGTGAGCTCAGTGTATTCTATGCTCGCTCCAAACACAAGGTTGGTGCAATGCCATTATCTGGCTCGATAGCCTTGAGTGCGCCTGTACCCAGGGTCACTGTTGCTGTCACAGATCAGCCTCCCCGAGAGTGAATCTTCATAAAACGTCTGGATGGAGAGCCCAATAGAGTCCCCGGCCATGTCCTCAGTCCTTGCATAGACCAGCTAGCAGCAGCGTTCATTGACTCCTTTAGCCACTCCCTACACCGATCTGTAGTTTGCACCTGCTTTAAGGAGGCCACTGTTATCCCAGTGTCAAAGTAAAACTAGGTATGGTTGCCTTAATGATGACCATCCAGTGGCACTGACATCCACCATCACGAGAGCCGTCAGTATGGCTTTGGCCACGACAGGTTTTTGGAGGAATTGGCAAAGATGATTCATGCGAGGAGAGCAGTGGATGTTGTCTACTTTGATAAGACACTTAATAAAGTCCCCCATGGTAAACTAATCAAGAGGATTAAGAGAATTCACTGTGACTTGGTAGTTTGGATTCAGAACTGGATTACCCATAGAACATGGAGAGGGGTCGGTTAGCAAGCCTGCAGACAATAGCAACATTGATGGTGTTGCTAAGAGTGAGGAAGGCTGTCAAAGGATACATCGGGTTTTCGATCAATTGGCAGATGGAGTTTAATAGTAAGATTAAACGAGAACTTACCAGTTTGAAGTTTGATCTGTATTTTATGAGGGGTTACGATGAGGGATTACGTGAAGAAGCCCGCCAGGACGCATGCGTGTCATTCTTCAAAGCAGCGGTGTGAAATCACAGATAACTGTAATGACTAAACATAGTAAGATTAGAGAAGAGATACCAGGTGAGTATATGATCAAGGGTGGGAGCGGAGGGCACGTAATCCCTCATCGTAACTCCTCATAAAATACAGATCAAACTTCAAACTGGTAAGTTCTCGTTTAATCTTACTATTTACTTCGGAGTCACGTGAGTGACTACGTGAAGATTTTAAAGCTCTGTGATTTCATGCCGTGGAAACGAGTCCATGCATCACGTCTGCCTTGATGACTGTAGGAGGAATTGTGTTAACATAATTTGGACATGAATTCGACATTGAAATCATAAAATTTATTAACACAAAATTATAATCCCTTTTTATGGGTTTAAATTAATTTACAGAACTTAAAATTGTTTCTGCAAACGTTCCAGGTTTCATTACTGGTTTGTTGTAAAATAGTTGGAATGTTTTTCCCCCTGACCATCCTGCTGCCTTGAGGATTTGGTCCATTGGTACATCCAACTGTATCGCTGCCGATGTAGTTGCAGCCCTGGTGGAATGAGATTTAAAAATATTAGTATCCACCCCAGCCTGTGTTAGCACCTGTTTCAGCCATCTTGAGATGGTCTGGACCGTCACTCTTTTGTGTGGTTGCTTGTGGCTGACCAGAAGTGCCTTCTCATTGCCTCTTATGGTTTTCGTTTTCTCCATGTATAACGACAGATGTCTTACTATACAGAGACGGTCATCTGTTGGGTATGACCTAAATTGTATATTGAGGCCTGCTGATCCCTGTCTGTCTGCTTTACTAATTCATAGATATGAAACGTAATATTTTCAGTTGAGGAAGTTATGTTGTCCAGTCTTAGTTTATGCAGTGACTGTACCGTCTGTGCCGTGACCAATGCCATTAGCATGACTGTTTTTAATGTCAGTCTGTGTAGGGACAGAGCTGTTGCTGGAGACCAATTCCTGAGTATCTTCAGGACAATACTTACATCCCATATTTGGGAGTACCTGGTTCTTGGGGGATTAGTATTAAAAATTCCCCTCATAAGTTTTGTTACCAGTGGGTGAGTCCCAACAGAGTAACGCTCTGTCCCCTGCCATAGGTAAGTCGATAGGGCACTTCTGGCGCAGTTGATGGCATTGTAACTACGCCCCTCATCATAGTGGAGGCCTGCCAGATATTCCAGAACAGACGGGATGTTCATGTCTCTGTGGGTGATGTTGTTTTTGTGACAATGCATCTCCCACTTCCTGATATAGACCAGATACTGTTTTTTGGTTGACTGTCTTTGGGCCGCCAAGATCATGTTCACTGTTCGGTCCGTCAGTCCCAGTTGTAGTAGAGGTGTTTTTAAACTCTACAAATTAATAAGTTCAAATGGTTATGGCATGGGTGGCTATCCCTTGTTACGGGATGTAGCAATAAATCTGGTCTATGTGGGATGGTGATACATGGTTCTAATACCATGTTTAGTACCACTGGGAACCATGGTTGAGTAGGCCAATCGGGTACTGCCAAAATACCAGACGCAGAGTCTTGTTGTACTTTCCTTAATACCCGACTGATGAGGCAGAAAGGAGGGAGTGCGTAAATAAACAATTTCCCCCAATGCAGCGAAAATGCATCTGTCGCCGCTGCCCCAGGGTCTGGTTCCCATGAAACATAATTTGCTAACTGGTGGTTAAGTCTGGATGCGAATAGATCGATATCTGGTGTTCCATATCTTGTTGTAATATCAGCAAATACTTTTTTATTCAACATCCATTCGGTGTTTTCATTAAATTTGCGTGACCTGGTGTCTGCCACTAAATTTAGACTTCTTGGTAGGTAAGTGGCTGATATCCAAATATCTCTCTGGATACACCATTGCCAAATTGTATTAGCCAGATTGTCACATGATGTCGATTTGTTTCCACCCATGTGGTTAATGTATGCTACCACGGTGGTATTATCTATCTGTAGTCTAACATGCTGGTGATATGACCCAGTACAATATGACTTTAGGCCATGGAATGCACCCAACATTTCCAGGTAGTTTATGCCCAGTGTGAGTAATAATGATGCCTCCTGAGCAGTCCATCTACCTCCACAGCTGGTGATGGTATTGGTGCCTCCCCACCCAAGTGCACTAGCATCAGTTTGTAGTACCATGGAAGGGTTACTGACAATGATTAGATTGGAACAAAGCCAGATGTTATCTATCCACCATTTTAGTTCCATTTTAGCTTTGATTGGTAGTTTCATAGGTCTGTCAAAGTGACCTGCATTGATTTTGAGTGCTTGTATTTTTGCTCTCTGTAAGTTTTGGTAATGTAGAGGTCCAAATTGTGTGGCTGGAAAGGCAGTCACCATTTTGCCAATTACTTTTGCTACCAATCTGATGGATGGTTTGCTGATGTCAATGAGGTTATTGCAAGCCTCTATTAAATCTCTAGCCTTTCCCTTAGGCAGAGTCACCGACATGTGAACTGAGTCAATGGTGAACCCCAAATAGTCCATAGTAGTGGAAGGCGTTAGTTTAGATTTAACTGGATGGATAATAAATCCCAGTTTTTCAAATAACTGTTTTGTGGCTGTTACGGTTTGTTTGGCCAATTCCAAAGTTTTGCCCACAATGAGTATGTCATCTAAATATGCCATGACCATGTGTTTTCGTTTCCGTAGAAACGCTAGGGCTGGTTTCAAAGTTTTTGTGAACAGCCTGGGGGCTGATGATAAACCATTTGGCAGTGCTTTATACTGCCAGTGTTGTCCCATCCAGTTGAATTTTAAGTAACATATGTGGTCACCTCGTATAGGCACTGAATAGTAAGCATCTTTTAAATCGATGCTGGCCATGAAGTAACCTTTGGAAATTAATTGTTTAGCAGTAACAAAGGTTTCCATTTTGAAGTGAATATATTGTACAATTGTATTCAATTTTGTCAGATCTATGATGATGCGACAACCACCATCTTTTTTGTTTTTGGTAAATATATTGGACACGAATTCTAATGGTTCGTGTTGAGTTTGCTCAATTACACCTTTTACGTAAAGCCGCTCCAGTTCAGCTTGCGCTTCTGATTTTTCTTTATCAGAAAGCACGAACATTCGGTTCAGTATATGTTGAACTGGAGGGCTGTACTTGTGTATAAACTATTGTATATCCCTGGATACTGCTTAAGATGTAAGTATCGGTTGTTAACATGCTCCATGCATTCAGAAAAGAGTGTAATCTCCCACCAATCTCCATGCTCCCTGTATTTTGTAGGGAACCAGACCCACCTACCTCCATAGTTACCAGTGGCAGGTTTACTTCTTTTTGTAGGTTCTTCGCTGCTGTTGTTGCGCTGGTGTCTGGATTTGTGGTTTGGTTGGCGTTGGAGGTCCGCGCATCTTCCAAGAAGGCCGGCCTGGGCCATGGCCTAAAAAAGACTCATGTTTTGAATACCGGGCCTTCGAGCTTTCACCAGTCATTCTTGTTCTGCTGGTGGGTGCGTAGGGGTGCTAGGTGACTTGATGTGGTGTCCAGTACAGCCTGTTCTTGTAACTGGGTTAGAGACATATAGTCTATACTGGCAGCTAGCTTTGGCTCCAGATTTTTACCAGTCTGGTCTGGCTGTATGAAATTGGACACCATGTCCAGTAGGTTCTTTCGTTCCTGCACCCCTTGCACACTTGTCTTTCCTTCTGCGGACCCCTCTTCCAGGTCAGCCCAGAACTGACCCGCAGTGCTCCCCTCTGATGAGGTAGAAACACTGTGCAGCCCTTCAAGAGGTACTGCTGTGGGTTTATCATAGGGCCCACTGTGACCCGACTCCATCTCCCGGAGTCTGTCACGTTGGAGCAAATGCTCCATACACCGCTCCATCCGGCTCCAGCGCTCTCGGTCGCTGGCCGCCCGCAGTTGTTCAAAGTCGGACTCCTCTGAGTCCACGACCTTGCTTGTTTTTTGTCTCGCCTTACCGCCCAGCCGCGGAGTGGATCTGGCCGGTGCGGAGGCGACATCGGGCACAGCTGATCCCATTATAGGTGATTCAAGTGCCGCTGGCCGCTGCTAGCCCACCAGCTTTGTCGCAGCCCGTTGGTTTCTCCACCTGTAATCAGCATGGGAAAACACAAAAAGACCGCAGCTCTTACCTGCAGGTCCTGGTTTAAATTGTCGCTACGGGGGAACGTCGTTCCACCCCGCCTCCTGCCGTTTTCGACTTGTCAAAAGTCGACGGCCCCATTCTGAATAGTCTCCCGCCCGGCCGTGGTGTTCTGGCCGGCGCGGGACCAAAAGTCGGCACAGCTAATCCCTTACGGGGCTTGTGCCTTCAGCTGCTGCTGGCTCCCGCAACTTCGCGGTCCTCCCCAGCCAGCTTCACTCGCAGCACTTGTGGACACTATTTTGTCCAGCTTCCCCCCCCCTGTGTAAAAACAGCGCGGGGACAAAAACTACCGCAGAGTAAATCACTTACCTGCAGGTCGCGGTTTCAAACTTACCGCTGCGGGGGAACGCTCCACCCCGCCTGTCGTTTCGCAAGCGTGAAAGCGACATGACACGCATGCGTCCTGGCGGGCTTCTTTACGTAGTCACTCGCGTGACTCCGAAGTAAAATCCAAGCATGAGTTGTTACACTTTGGGAAGTCAAATGTAAGGGGAAAGTATGCAGTTAATGGTGAGACCTGCAACAGCATTGATGTAGTGAGAGACTTTAGGGTCCAAGTCCATAGCTCCTTGAAATGGCAACACATGCAGATAGAGTGGAAAAGCAGATGTATTATCGGTCGGGGTATTAAGTATAAGGCTCAGTAAGTCATGTTGCAGTTTTATAGGACTTTAATTAGGTTGCATGTGGAATATGTGGGCAGTTCTGGTTGCCCCATTACAGGAAGAATGTTAAGGTTTGGAGACCCTTCTGCAGATTGGTAATCTGATTTAAATCTATGATTTTAAATGGTTAATGTAATCGGCGTCCAGGTATGGTTTTGCACATCTCCCAACCTTTGTGTGAAGAAGTTTTTTCTAACTTCACTCCTGATGGACGGTTCTGATTTTCAGTCTGCGCTCTCTTATGCACAGACCTCATCCTGCCCTGCAAACACGTACTGTTTATTCCTGAAGAAAGGACCATCACAGTCTGAGGAGCAATCTGGCGGCTTCCTCTCCTCACTGCAGCTTGCTACCTGCCTGACATATCCATCCTCCTGCAGCTGACAATCATGACTTATATTGATGACCATGCAGGATATCATTTTGTTTTGACATTGTTCGCTCTCCAGTGATCACTGCAGAGAACAGACTCACGCTGAGCAATGTATAAAGGTGCAGCTGAAACCTTTTCAGACTTGGATGGGCTTCTGCAATGGTTTATGTTGATGCAGATTCTTCTTTGACATAAGGGCAGAATATCTTTTTTTAAATATTCTTAATATTTTTTGCAATGCTACAATAGGAATGATTATTTACCAGATTCACAGAATCTTCTTCTCTA